>NC_042999.1:2146905-2176905 GCF_006345805.1 Octopus sinensis | reverse complement strand
ATATAGTCTTTTCTCTTTGTAAAGTTTTCAGAACTGAAGAAATCTATGGACCATAAACAGAAACACACGAAGATGTAGAATTTTGACTGAAGTTTTGAGATGGCAAATTATCATTAACATAGACTGATTCAAGCAGTGTACATAGGTAGAAACATTTGAATGTCAAAAGAAATGCTTTGCCATATATACTGTCTGGCTCTTTATACTCTGGGTTCAAATACGACTGAAATCAGTTTTGTCTTACATTCTTTTGAGGATCGATAAGATAAAGTATGAAGTTGATGGAATTGATGGATCTAAACTGGATTAATAACATGCAAATGAGTGTTACAGTTCTCTGAAGATTTGATAATGTAACTGGATTATATATGATAATTTACATTATGTAATGAATAATCATTCTTTATTAAGGAACTTTATGTAAAACGATGTGAGTAACTATTCTACAAACACCAATTTTGATCTTGTTTTCAAAAGCAAATACAACTCATATATATATATACATATATTCACACACACACACACACACAGGTACACACACACGCAAACAAACATATATATATATATATCGTCCAACCCATGCTAGCATGGAAAATGGACGTTAAACGATGATGATGATGATATATATATATATATATTATATATATATATATATATATATGCATACATATAATATACGCACACACACACACAAACACACACACACACACATATATATATATATATACGATAGGCTATTTTCAGTTTCTGCCTACCAAATCCACTCACAAGGCATTGGTCAGCCCAAGGCTATAGCAGAGAACACTTGCCCCAGGTGTCACACAACGGGATTGAACCCAGAACCATGTGGGTGTGTAGCAAGCTTCTTACCACACAGCCACTAACCTTAGTCCTATTAACTAATCCTTTCCACGAAAAACAATTGTAATTAACCAGTCGAAGTTTCATTTCTTTAATTATATTTTCAATTTATTTTATGTTTTAATTCGGTTTCAATTAATTTCCTTACATATTTTACATTTTCATTATTTAGCTTTCTGTATATTTCTATTTTTATTTCTTTCTTTATTTCCGTGTTTTGTGTATTTTGTATTCTGAGAGACATTCTGAGTTCCATGTAATCTAGGTGGAGATTTTACATTTGTCATGTTAAGTATTAGTGGATAAACATATGTGTACACACAAACACACACACACACACACACACATACACATGTATGTATGTATATATATATACATATATATACATATAGACACACACACAGACACACACATATATATGCATATACATATATCTTTGTATGTGTTTATATATATATATAATATATATATATCACACATATATCTTTGTAATATATATATACATATATATTTGTATATATATATATATATATATATATATATATATATATATATATATATATATATATATTTCATTCTCTCTCCTATTAATATACATACACTCTAACTTACATATATAGGTTTGTATCTAATTATGGTTTATGTGAAGACCATTTGTTACCAGGAAATAAATCAATTGTGTATGATACTCATGATGCTAATAATAATAATAATAATATAATAATAATAATAACAGCAACAACACAATAATAGTAATAACTATAACAACAATGGGAAAACATAAACTATGTTTTTTTTTAATTTTTATTTTTGCAGTACAAAATACCACAAGCTTGTAGCAAAACAATGTACAAATAAATAAACAATATACACTCATACACATACGTTCATACATATGTATATATATATATATATATATATATATATTATATATACATATATATACATATATAATATATATATATATATATAATATAATATAATATATATATATATACATATATATATATATGTATATATATCTATATATATATATAGATATGTATGTATATGTATATGTATATATATGTGCATGTGTTTGTTATATAATATATTGATAAATAAGAGATAAACTATATGGGTTCAGTGTAGTGTGTTTTTCCAGAAACAATGATAGCAGTGTTTGTAATGTAATGAAATAAACAGTTGGATCTTTACACGTTTCAGTTTGTTGACAGGCTCAGATGAAAGCACAGAGAAACGGAACAAAGTGAACAAAACAAGCTACACTCGGTTGTTTAGTCTTTTGTTGCTTTGTAATTAATCACAGATTCATTGTGAACGAGGGGGGAAAGCGAAGATTTACAAGGAATGAAATAAATTAAGGGGAAAAGTAGCAGATGTACTGAATGCACTTTGTGAAAATAAATAAAGTATATATAAAAGAAAATCCTTCAATTATTTAGATTTGCCCTTAAGTTGGAGAAAGGAAAGAAAAATTTAGTTCTACCAGTAATGAATGTTCATAAATAAAATGCAAATTAATTTCCAGAAATTAAAAATTAATTTCTTGAAATTTAATTTACAGGATTAGGAAATAACGTCTGATATTTTTTTCCTTCTGTTTCATAGTCAAGGTGCAGCATCAAGGACATGTTTCAAACTAAATGACCTCGTTAGCAAACTGCAATCTGATGAAGTTTGCCTCATCAGTTTATCCTTAATTTGTTTCTGTCATTAGACTGCAGCCATGCTGGGGCACCACCTTGAAGAATTTTTAGTTGAACCAATCAAACCCAATACTTATTTTCTTTTTAAGACTGGCACATATTTTATCGGTCTCTTTTGCTGAACTGCTGTTATAGGAATATAATCACACCAACACCGGTTGTCATGCAGGGAGGGTGGGGGGCAAACACAGACATATTAACACAAACAAACAACACACACACAGGTATGTATATATATATATATATATATATGATGGGCTTCATTCAGTTTCCATCTACCAAATCCGCTCAAGGCTTTGGTTGGCCAAGGCTAAAGTACAAAACATGTGACCAAGGTGACATGCAGTTAGATGGAACCTGGGACCATGTGGTTGGGAAACAAACCTCTTACCACACCACCACACCTGTGCCTGTACTGGCCAAGCCAGTGTGACATTAAGAAGTTCAATTCCCAACCGTGTGATTGCAGGTTCAGTCCCATTGTATGGCACCTTGGACTAGTGTTTTCTTCTACAGATCCAGTTTGACCAAAATAGTCTGTTTCACACACACACACAGACACACACATATATATACATACATACATGTATATACAGGGGGAGAATACACAAAAAAAAGAAGACAGGTGGTGTAGACAACAAATAGATGTATTAGTTTAATGCTCGGGAAGTCTTCTTCAAAGTCTTTAACATTTCGAGCCTACGCTCTTCTACAGAAAGGAACACAGAAAGAAACGAGGAGAGATAATAAAGAATGTGTAGTGGCTAGTGATCTATCATGGTGAATGCCGGACACACATATATATATATATATATTATATATATATATATATATCATTGCAATTATGTTAAACTGTTGTATGTCCAAATTTAGCCAAATACGTTTTTTCCAAGATTTATTTTCGCTTGCAATAGTCAGTTCTTTTGGCCAAACTATTGTATCTCCAGCTGCTTCAGATGTCAAGATATCAAAAATTGGCAAAGTGTAGTAAAATGGATTTGCTATGGGATGGTGAAACTATTTTCTCATTTTCTGAAGAAGTGACGTTTCGGATTTTACGAAATTTTGCATAATAAGATATATTTTAATTGTTTCTATAATTAGACTGCAACCCTGCTGGGGCCCCACCTTTAAGGGTTTAGTTGAGCTATCGACCCCAGAACTCATTCTATTTAAGCTTAGTACTTATTCTATTGACCCCTTTTACCAACCACTAAATAATGAGGATGTAAACAAACCATCTCCATTTGTTAATGTAAGACAAGCACTTTCACAAAACCAAACACACACAAATATATACATATACATATATATATATATATATGTGTGTGTATGTATGTATGTATATATATATATGTATGTATGTATATATATATATATATATCATCATCATCATTATCATCATCATCATTATCCTCATTATCATCATCTTTTAACATCTGCCTTCCATGCTAGCATGGGTTGGACAATACACAATGGGCTTCTTTCAGTTTCTGTCTACCAAACCCACTTGCAAGGCTTTGGCCAGCCCAGGTTTATGGTAGAAGACCCTTGCCTAAGGTCCCGCACAGTGAGACTGAACCTGGAATCCATGTGTTTGGGATGTAAAATTCCTAACACACAGCCATACCTGCACCTATATGCACACATACATACACACAATCGCAGATGCATTAACTAACAATAGCATCCAAAGAATTCCTGCTATAATCCTTAAACCTCACAGACCTGGGCCCTATATCTAAATTTACCCTCCACCTTGAATCCTAAACAAAAAAGTAAATACTTGCATATACAGCTCAAGAATGAAGATTGCAGGCAAACCAATGAATAGAATCGGTTCCGTCTTCTTTTCCTACATGTAATGTTCATTACCGTTTTACTGAGAGTCTGGCAGAGATGGCATTCAAGCTATACCCCATTATAGCTGCAACACAGAACAGCAGGGTTAACTGCAAAACAACATTTCCGAAATATAAACCAGATGATTTACTGTAGAATTTGTAATTTTCATATGACCTCTTAATACTGATAACTAGCAGCTAACTCTATTCAAATATGTGCAGAAGTGTGTGTGTGTGTGTGTGTGTACACAAAATGTGTGAGTATCTGTGTGTGTTTACAACTGTAAGGATATTTGAATTGGCAAATAAATAGATTGGGAGATTGAATGAGAAAAATAAAATAAATTGAAATGAAATAAAACCAGTAAAACTCTCTGACATTTGCTAGTATATATAGTCTGTAGAAAATTCTGGAACAAATCTAATTATTTGTTTAAATATTGATTTCAATAATGTAGCACTGATAGGAATAATTTCCCGTTAATTAAAATATAAAAGAATTTTTTTTTTTCCAATTTGTTTGCAACAAAACTCAAAGAGAAGTGAGAAAGCATTCATCGTTATTATTATGGCTTGTGTTTAGAAATGTTGGTGAAATTAACTACATTCAGATATTGGTTGCTTGTGTACATCTCATGTAGCAAAGGTTATTAATTTACAAACTGTAATAGTGATTATTAGTCAAAGATCTTTTGTTGTTTCATAGGAATATTTCTTCATTATTGCTTTCATCAATTGTTCTCTGCTTTTTACCAATGATAAGAAAAGGGAAATTTTGATTTTGATTTCGTGTAATTATTATTTTTTCCTAGATTTAAAGAGAGTTATAAATGAGCTTATAAACAGATATGGAGAATTCAGTATTGGTAAATTAATATTCCTATTGGGCTGGATGTAGTGGTGCTGGTGACCACGGTGGAAAAACATTGGTTTCAAATTTTGCCACAAGACCAGCAAGTTCAGGGGAGAGGCTGGTTGATTTCACCGATTCCAGTGCTCAAAAGGCATTCATTTTATTGATCCTGGAAGAATTAAAGATTTTATCAACCCTGAAACTATAAAAAGTAGAGTTTACCTTGATAGCATTTAAACTCCTAACGCAGATCTGGAAGTAATGCCACTAAGCATTTTGTCAAATGTGCAAAACATTCTACCAAGACACCCTCTTAATGACTGGCCCCGTTTTATGCTAGAATTGGTACAACTGAGCTTCTCTCTCTCTCTCTCTTTCTTAATGAAATCCATTCACAAGGCTTTGGTTGGTCCGAAGCTCTAGTGGAAGGCACTTGCCCAAGCTTCCACACAGTAGGACTGAAACCAGAACCATGTGGTTGGTAAGCAAGCTACTTATCACACAGCCACTCTTCCACCTATAATATATACAACAGGCTTCTTTCAGTTTCCATCTACCAAATCCACTCACAAGGCTTTGGTCAGCCTAAAGCTATAGTAGAAGGCACTTGCTCAAGGTGCCACACAGTAGGACTGAACCCAGAACCATGTGGTTGGTAAGCAAGCTACTTATTACACAGCCACTCTTGTACCTATAATATATACAACAGGCCTCTTTCAGTTTCAATCTACTAAATCCACTCACAAGGCTTTGGTCAGCCCAAAGCTATAGCAGAAGACACTTGCCCAAGGTACCATGTGTTTGGTAAGCAAGCTACGAGCCACACAGCCACTCCTCTGCCTTCAGACTTCAGTTCAAGCACTTTTATGCTCAACATATCGAACCAGGAGTGATAAGATAAATAAAAGTAGCATTCCAAGTACACAAAATATGGTAACATGCAGTGTACCCAGTGCTAGCTTAACCATTATGCAAAGTAAGGATGTGCTTAGGGTATCAAGGGAAGTGGGGCACCACAGGAATGGTAAATAGTCTACAGTACAAAAGAAATCACTTTTGACTTGCTAGAATAATATATGGGATGCTGTATCTCTACTGAGTACAGAAGCAGGATTTGATAAAACTTTGCAATTAAAAATTTTTCGAATATGAATAGTGAAAATATACAAATATAAACTTTATTTTCAATTTTACTGTTAGAAATCATGTGATATAAATAATATCCTGTTGACAGTTTACATAACAGGAAAAGTTGTAATATATACAACAATTATGCAGGTTTATGTAGAGTTAGATTTTGAAGTATTCAAAACCTCCCGAGTATTGTATACATTTTTCAGTGTTTCCTCTGAAAGTGTTGACTCTCATCAATATACATACATGATTATACATATGTGTGTTTGTGACTGTCTGAGTATCTATATATATATATATATATATATATATATATATATTATATTATTATTATTATTATTATTATTATGTATGCATATGTATGTATGTATATATATATATGCATAATTACTTAAATATATTCATATGTATGTATGTATGTATATATATATACATAATTACTTGAATATATTCATATATACATGGAAAGATATATGCATATTTGCATGTATATGTGTGTATAATTGGATATAGAGACACTGTCAAGCTAAATAAAAATTACATATTTATATTATATCATTCCCCAGTAACCTGTATGATATGCATATGTACATGCATAATGTATGTGTATGCACACACACACACACACACACACACACGCTAATGCATGTAAGAAGATAGTACATGTGTGTTTGTATGTGTATCTCATCATTATCATCATCACCTTCCATGCTGGCATGTGTGGGACAGCATCTGTGTATGCTATATAAGTGTGTGTATATATATATATATATATATATACACACACACACTGTACATATATATATAATACACAAACATATTTTTATACACACATATATATACATTATATATATATATATATACATAAAATATATGTATACACATATATATATATATACACCAACCCATGCTAGCATGGAAATCGGACGTTAAATGATGATGATGAGGATGATGACACACACACACATACATAATACACACATACACACACATACGTATAAAATATAAATTAGAGACAAAACCACTATTATGCAACTCAAACATTGATAGACCTAAACCAATACATAAATAACAAATAATATATATTTTTATAAAACATATAACTTATAACTAGATCTCAAAAAGTATAAAAATGAATGATCAATATACAATATATTAATTAAAATACTGTATATATATATATATATATATATATATATATATATATATATATACTGTTGTGCCGGGGAGAGTCATTTTCTTGTTGGTGTCTTAATAATTTAACAAACTTCTATCTACACGCTCACCACAAAAGAACTACACACTCATTCATATACATAGACATTAAGGAATTTATATCGTGTACAGATGTAAAATATAATGATTTAAATCATTATACATCTTGTTCATTTTGAAACCTAAAGGGTCTCTATATGTAACGGCCTGAGACAAATGAGTGATGTATCTTCTCTATATAATAACGTGTTACTGCTGTTATATTTAGCCACATCTCTGATGTTTAGCCTACACCAGACCTGTTTTCTTCTATGAAAATATATATTATATCCAGCGGTTTGGGCCCTTATGTTAAATTATAAGGTACAAAAAGAAAATGACTCTCCACAGACTAACAGAATATGCTTCAATATACGAACTCACATAAAGAATCTTGCAAACCAAATCCCAAAACGAAATATATATATATATATATATATATATATATATATAAATGGTAAGACAACAAAAGAATGAAAGAGACCTCGATATTATGTAAATAGAGGAATTTATCTGTAAATGTAATATGTGACTATTATTCAGTAGCCATGATAAAACTCAGAGTTTTATCATGGCTCCTGAATAATAGTCACATATTACATTTACAGTTATATATATATATTGGGTCAGCCCATAAATAATACGTCTTTTTTGTACTTCTTTTATTTTTCAAAATTAAGATAAACAAATTTTTTTAAATCTAAAATATACTCTCCCTCATTTTCTACAATGCTCTTCCATCTATCTGGTAGATTTACAAGGCTCCTCTTCCAAAATTCACTTGCCTGTAGTGAAAAATACTCCTTCAGTACTGTTCTGACCTACAGAATTCAGATTCTTTCCATCCAAATGATTTTGAAGACTGTTAAATAAATGTCTGGTGAATATGGTGGGTGGGGCATCATTTCCCATTCAAACTGCTCCAGCCTTTGGAATGTCATCCTCCCTGTATGTAGCCAAGCATTATCCTGATGGAAGAACACCTTTCTTCTCGAAACCAAAGATGATCGTTTTTCTTCTAGCACTGACTTAAGCCACACAAGCTGTTTGCTGTAGATCTCCTTTGTTATCGTATGGTTTGGGTTTAAAAGCTCAAAGTGGACTAAACCTTTCATATTCCACCAAACAGATAACAATACCTTACATGGGTGAAGACCTTCTTTAGCTTGGGGTGCCAGTGTTTCTTCTCTCTCAACTCATTGTCTTTGGCACTTGACGTTTTTATAGAGAGCCCATTTCTTGTCACCAGTCAATATTTGGTCCCAAACAGGTTCATTCATGAGATGTGACAGCAAAGGAGAGCTCACATTCACCCTTTGCATGCGATTAGACTCAGAATGTTTGTGGGGAACCTCTTGACCCACTTTACTAACTTTTCTGATGGCACACAGATGTCAATGAATGGTTGAATGACCAATCCAAGCTTTTCTGCTAGTTCCTGAACAGTTACAATGGGATTTTGTTCCACCAGGGCTTGCAGGACATCCTCGTCATGTTCTACAGATCTTCCAAGACGAGGCTCATCTCCTAGGCTGTAGTAGTCACCTCGGAATTTCTGGAACTACATTCACTCTGGCTTATGCTTATTGCCCAATCTCCATATACTGCATTAATATTCCTCACACTTCCCATTGCATTGTGGTCTTTATTGAACTCATAAAGCAAAATATCCTGAATATGCTCCTTTGTCACTTTCATTATAGCTTTAAAAAATATTCTTATTATTATTATTAGTACTATTATTATTATTATTATTATTATTATTATTATTATTATTGCTATTATTCTTTTAAATTCAGGTTTTGTTGGAACTCCTGGAGTCTTGCATAAGTAGTGAGCATGCATCCTACAGCCTATAGTACCCTCCTATCTGTTCTAATACCTTCCTGATAATTCTGGCCATTCCAAAGAGGCAGACTTTTTGTAGCAGTTCTTCTGGGCATTCTATTTCTATTTCCTTTATATTCCTCTTGATGCCTTCTGATACTGTTGCCATGGCTCCAACAAAAAACTAACACAACCTTCAGCTTCTTCATCTTCTACAGTCAAGCTGTCTCGTATAAATACAGAATTGCATACATCTGTTTTTTTTTCATCTCTCTTCTTAACTATTCTTAGGTAAAATGGGTATCATCATCATCATCATCATCGTCGTCGTCATCGTCGTTGTCATCACCATCACCACCACCATCACCACCACCATCATCATCACCATCATCATCACTATCATCATAATCACCTACATCGTCATCATCAACATCATCACCGTCATCTAAGGCGATGTTGGTAACAATCGAATGGTGTCTTTTACATGCCACTGGCACGGAGACCAGATAGCCACTCTGGCAATGATCATGCTTGGATGGTGCTCTTAATGTTATATTTATTTGGTAAACAAATAATATAATATTACATAAGCATTTCATGAGCATTTTATAATGTTTCTTTCTTTTCTGTAACCGCACTGCATACTGGCAGCTGACGGCTCACAGACCAGCACCAGTCCATGGGCCACCACTTTGAGAAGCTCTAAGTCAAATGGCTTAGAAAACAAATGAATGATTAGAGGAACGAATGTGCATGTTACTTCCACTCAATTTACTGACTTTAAAGGTTTGAAGAAAACGTATCGTTGAACCAAGCATGATTTTGAGAGAGTAAAAGAAACAATTGAAGCAGACTGTTGGAGATGGAATACAATGCAAGTCAATGTCCTGAGACTGTTTACTCACCTCAGAATAAAGTTAAATCTATTGATTTCTTACTAAGGTGAAAAACACCACAGACATGTCAGGGAGTGGAATATGATACTGCAGTATATACACACACACACATGAACACACACATTCATGTATATAGATAGATGTAGATATATAACTGCAGTATCTCATTCCACTCCCTGGTATGCCTGTAGCATATATATATATATTATATATATATATATATATATATATATATATATATATAATATATATATATATCTATATATTTATATATATATATATATATATATATATATACATACATATATATACATATATATATATATATACACACACATACACACACATACACACACAAATACACGCATATATATATAAAGACTTTTTCAATTCCCGAGTGTTATACTAATACATCTGTTTGTTTTCTACACCACCTGTCTTCATCTTTTGATTTTTTCATGAACTCTCCCTATATTTATATAAACACACACACACAAGTAAGCATATAAATGCAAAAACATATATATATATATTTTTACAGCTTTCCCTTCTTCCTCCTCCTTCTTTTCCTCCTCCTTCCTCTTCCATATATATTTAGGTTTAATCAAGATAATATATTTATTGTACAATCTCGTTAGTCGTCAGAAGAAGTCACTACATACCAAATCTATGTTCAGTTTTCAGATTTGAATCGTTACATTTATATCTGTGGTCTTTTCCAAAAAACAGCCAAAGACCTGCAGCATCATTGCAGGGAAGAAAAATATAAAGAGATGACTTACTTTGCGTGAAGCAACAACAGAGAACCCCTTCACCATTCTATGAAGATGTTCGTCACTGATGTTGTTTAGCATTAAATTTTCGGTACAGGTCCCAATACTCTCGAAGATAAAAATGCACATATAAAAACCATGAAAACATTTACTCCTTTTTAGCTTCTCCATCTATGCAAGTAGCAACCAATTCGATAAATTCTGTGTAAATAACATTTCTTTCAGTTGTTACCAGTTCCACATTGACCAAAAATGAAATTATTTGGTCGTTGACCAAACAAATCGAATCCATTGTGCCAGGTTCCAAGTCAACAGAATGATGTGTGATATAGACTTGCTGCCATTGTTTCATTATATTAGACATAGTCAATTCAATTCTAAGTCATTTTTTACCATAATATTGGGTTGTCCGGGAAGTTCATGCTGATTTATAGTAGCTTACCTTTCGACTTATTTTAGAACACGGTTGAGTCCGTAAAATAGGATTTGACTACACCTCTATTTAGAGCACAGTTTAAGCTATCTTTTCGTGGAAGAAGGTTTGTGTTCCTATAACCTGTGTTAATTCTGTAATCCTTTAAAATGGAAGATAAGAAAGTTCATTTTCTGCACTTGATGCTTTGGGAATCAGACAAAAATTACTGCAGCTCGGCTGGGATGTGTTACCTCACCCTCCATATTCACCAGATATTGCTCCTTTGGATTTCCACTTATTCAGGTCTCTGCAGAATAGTTTTAATGATAAAAATTTCAATTCCTTGGATGACGTAAAAAGATACCTTGATGAATTCTTTGCCATGAAACCACCTCAATTCTGGGAAAGAGGGTATTTTCAAGATAAAGGAAAGATGGAGATGCAGTGTGCAACAAAATGGTTCATATTTGGTTGATTAAAAATGTAATGGCAAGTTTTTATTGACCTTTTTCTTTCCTTTAAAAATCGGCACAAACTTTCTGGACGACCCAATGGATTCCATTAGAACTGATACTGTGTTGATAGAAAATAATAGTGTCAACATGAATGAGATCCTCTCTTGACAGACATTGGAATCGAACTGTGAAACTGCAGAATAAAACACGTTCTTCGTAGATCGAACCTCTGATGAAGCTCCATGTCTCAGATCGATTTTATTACCAAATATGATAAATATTTTTGCATATCAATTGCAATACCATATAACATCGGAAGCAGAAACAGCTGTTAGATGTGATGCAGTCTATTTGTATTGAATCAATAAATGATAATAATTGATGTAATTCAATTGTCATTCATCAATATTTCTCCATTTTCTGTTTGCTTTAAATTTTGACCCATGCTTATCCTTGTCTTTACCTATAATTTATGAGCATAATATATTTGCTATATGTCTGTCCATAGTTAAACATAGGTAATATACCAGTAGGGTAATGGATACTTCTATCCCTTTATATATATATATATATACTCTCTTTACTCTTTTACTTGTTTCAGTCATTTGACTGCGGCCATGCTGGAGCACCGCCTTTAGTCAAGCAAATGGACCCCGGGACTTATTCTTTGTAAGCCCAGTACTTATTCTATCGGTCTATTTTGCCAAACCACTAAGTGACGGGGACGTAAACACACCAGCATCGGTTGTCAAGCAATGCTAGGGGGACAAACCCAGACACACAAACATATACACACACACTTATATATATATATACATATATATACGACAGGCTTCTTTCAGTTTCCGTCTACCAAATCCAGTCACGAGGCATTGGTCGGCCCGGGGCTATAGCAGAAGACACTTGCCCAAGATGCCACGCAGTGGGACTGAACCCGGAACCATGTGGTTGGTTAGCAAGCTACTTACCACACACCCACTCCTGCGCCTATATATATTTATATATATATATATATATCGATACTTAAATATCGATATTATCCTCATATATAAATTTATATATATATATATATAATGTGCATGTGCATCTGAACAAGTATATAACATGTCTCATTGCTAGCAGAAGACAGTAATCATTTCAAGAAAAGTGGTAATGTTCAGAATAATTCTAGACTTACTCACATCAACTTTGCCATTCATAATTACAGGTTCAAAGTATCTGTTCAAATGAAGACAGTTTCCAATTGATTAATTTAGGTGACTCCTTGGCCTTCTCAAACAAGGAACTACAGTTGCGAAGAACTTTGGTAGAATTTTCCTTAGTGCTGTTTGTACTTTGACAATAATATATTCCAGTTTTAAAGAAATCTGTTGGACATGTCTTTAGTGCAGGTGGTATCTCTAACTTTGCTGGCAGCTTTATAGAAGATAATTAGGAAATTGTAATGCTATGCTTTTCCCTGTGAGGAATACTGTTGCAATTTGATATAAATGAAGCTATTCTTAATGGCTATTAAAATTTGTTCAAGGCATTATTCCACCGAAATTCTTTGAGCAAATCCATCCACTCTGCCGTTGAACTGTTACACCTATGTTAAGCATTCAAGAAGGAAATTGCCTTAATTTCTCTTTTACACTTGTGGGAATAATTACAGAAAGAACTCTATAGCATGTAAGTTAAATTGCAATTATTGTTAGTTTTAAAATACTCTGAGTACTAAAATGTTTGTGTGTGTATATGAATGAGTGAGTGGGGGGGAGTGGGGACAACAGACAGAGCTGGCATGCCTAGTAACAGAAGAAGCGAATGTCACATGCTCTCTTGGAAAAAAATTTAATTTCAGCAAAACAAACAAAATAAATAGAGTTAGCCGATATTTTCCATCAGTGAATGATGTCATTATTATGCTGATATCGCATGTAAGAAATTATCATCATCATCATCATCACCATCACCATCATCATCATCATCATCATCATGACTATCACCATCATCATCATCATCACCATTGCCATGATCATGATCATGATCATGATCATCATCATCATTATCATCATGACCATCATCATCATCATCATCATCATCATCATCATCATCATCATCGTTGTCGTCATCCTCATCATTATTATGCTAATGTCGTGTTCGTTGTGTTGCATGCATTTTTACATGCTGATTAAGACCATTTTAAGGTGGCTAGCGGCTTGATGGCTATTCAGCTAAATAAAAGCTTCTGAATGCAAAAGGATTATGTGTGAGTGTGGCTTTGCTCTGGATACATACGGTACACACCATGACAATGGCATTGTCGGCTAATAACAACGAACTTCAACTTTATGACTCAAATATGACAGCGGCTTTGCTCTGATGTGCTGCTGTTACAGCAAGAATCAACGAATCACTGAATATTAATGATGTAAATCGAAAGACAGATTTGTCTCTTTTTTTTTCTGTTTTTATCAAAAGCTGGTAGAATAATGACTATACAAAAAAATATCAGTAATGGTAAAAGTCTTTGGAACTTGAAGAAATAATACAATACTATATTTAAGAGATGAGGAATTATTTACATTTGACGAATATTTCTCTTCATCTTGTTTGTTGTTAATGCAACATTTTGGCTGATATACCCTACAGCCTTTATCAGGTGTCTTGGGGAAATTTTGAACCTGGGTTCTCATTCCTAAGGTATTTTTTGATGTCGTTATTATTATTATTCAGGTCACTGCCTGGAATCGAACTTGGAATCTTGGGGTTAGTAGCCCGTGCTCTTAACAACTATGCCATATGTCTGTGGGGAATTATGGAGTGAATTTTTAGGGCTTATAAATCTAATATTTTCCTATCCTTCCCATGGGCATATGGTGTAATGGATAAGAGTGCTGGCTACTAACCCCAAAATTCCGAGTTCAATTCCAGGCTGAGACCTGAATAATAATAATAATAATAATAATAATAATAACAACATCGAAAAATACCTTAGGTATGAGAACCCAGGTTTGAAATTTTCCCAAGACACCTGATGAAGGCTGGAGGGTATATCAACCAAAACGTTGTGTTAACAATAAAAGATGAGGACAAATATAAATAATGTAAATAATGTAAATAATGTAAATATTAAAGAAATAAATTTTAACATTTTAATAGAATAAGGTCTGTGGTAATGATGTTGGTGTGTCTCCCGGAAGACTGGTAACTATCGGTGTAAATCAGAGAAATCTCTAGGATTTGAAATTGATATAAGGGTCCAGGAAGTTGGTCTTTCGTCTTTTTCTTGTTCTAGTCATTAGACTGAGGCCATGCTGGGGCACCACCTTGAAGAATTTTTAGTTGAATGAATTGACCCCTGGTACTTATTTTTTTAAAAAGCCTGGTATTTATCCCATCGGTCTCTTATCCCAAACTGCTAAGTTACCGAGGATGTAAACAAACCAACATTAGTTGTTGAGTGTTGTGGGGCACACACACACACACACACACACACACACTCACATACGATAAGTTCCTTTCAGTATCTGTCTCTCAAATCCACTCACTAGGGTTAGCCCGATGATATAGTAAAAGACACTTGCTCAAGGTGCCACACAATATCCAAAATAGTCCAAGGTTAGGATTGATCTAAATAGCAATGGGTATTCTTCTATGTGAAAAACATAAGTTTCAAATTGCATGTAAAATATATTTCTTTATTGCCCACAGGGGATAAACACAGAGTGGACAAACAAGGACAGACAAAGGGCTTAAGTCGGTTACATCGACCCCAGTGCATAACTGGTACTTTATTTATCGACCCCGAAAGGATGAAAGGCAAAGTTGACCTCAGCAGAATTTGAACTCAGAACGTAATGGCAACCAAAATACCACTAAGCATTTCGCCCGACGTGCTAATGATTCTGCCAGCTCGCCAAAATAAAAAAGATTTGAAATCAGCCTTGAAAAAATACATAGAATCAGTTGAAAAAGTCTCATGCAACAGAAAATAAAAAAGAATTCATTTCCCAATATAATTCTGTGTGTGCATATGGATCATGGTTACTTGCTTGCAGGGACACAGAATTTTGTTATCCAACCATAATATGCTGACTTCTAAGTCAATGCTGTACCCTACCTGTGTTAGCAGTGCAATTAAATCACATATACAAATTAGATCCAGCACTGAAAGTCTTAAATTCTTGACATCGTTATGTTAAGACTTTAGGACTTCTCTTAATTCTTGTTATTGCATATTCTTGGTGATTACAGATTATTAGGGTTGAAATAATCTTTTCTGCTATAGGTACAAGGGGTGTGGAGGCACATGGCCTAGTGGTTAGAGCAGCGGACTCGCGGTCGAGGGATTGCAGGTTCGAATTTCAGACCGGACGATGTGTGTGTTTATGAGTGAAACACCTGAGCTCCATGCGGCTCCGGCAGAAGATGATGGTGAACTTCTGCTGACTCTTTCGCCACAACTTTCTCTCACTCTTTCTTCCTGCTTGTTGTAGCTCACCTGCAACAGACTGGCGTCCCATCCAGGTGGGGAACCTATACATCAAGGAAATCAGAGAAACCGGCACTTATGAGCCAGAGATGGCTCGAGAAGGCACAAGGGGTGAAATTTTGTGGGAGGGAGTAAGTCAATTACATCAACCCTGGTGCTTAACTAAAAGGATGGACGGTAAAGTTGACCTTGATAACATTTAAATTAATAATCTAAAGATGGCTGAAACGCTGCTAAGCATATTGTCCAGAATGCAAATGATTCTGTCAGCTTTCCACCTTTTAAGGGTCAAGATAATGAAGTAGAAATGGTGTGGCAGGTATTAAGAACTGTGTTTATCAAAATAGTGTTTCAGAAGAATTAATGTCTGAAATTTTATTTTTTTTTTTTTACATGCCCTTTTCAAGCCTATCCAGTCTCATGGGCCCGGTATCCCGGTTTCTGTGGTGTATGTGTTCCTCCCAGCTGGACAGGACGCAAGTCCATCGCAGCATTACTCAAGAAACGGTAAGAGAGAGTGAGAGAAAGTTGTAGTGGAAGAGTACAACAGGGGTTGCCACCACACCCTGCCAGAGCCTCGTGGAGCTTTTAGGTGTTTTCACTCAATAAACACACACAATGCCTGGTCTGGGAATCAAAACCGCGATCCTCTGACTGTGAGTCCGCTTCCCTAACCACTGGGCCATTGTGCCTCCAATGTCTGAAAATGATTGTAAAATTTGCAATAATGACTTGTGGACATGGCTTGATAAGATTTGATGTAAACCTTTGAAAATGTCTCCACATTATCCAAATCAAAAGGAGATGTTGAAGGAATGGTTGAAAATGTTAAAATACATTCAAAAGCATATTGGCAAATAAAGTTTCTATTAATGTATATGTGAATTACATGCTTTTGAGTTTTCAGACTCTGTCTGTCTGTTTGTCTCTCTCTCTCTCTCTCTCTCTCTCTCTCTCTCACTATCTATCTATCTATCTATCTATCTATCTATCTATCTATCTATCTATCTATCTATCTATCTACCTATATCACACAGAGGAAGAATTCTTAGCTTATCTGCTTTGATGGGCAAACAAATACGATCACCAATA
Source organism: Octopus sinensis (assembly GCF_006345805.1). Classification (NCBI taxonomy): domain Eukaryota; kingdom Metazoa; phylum Mollusca; class Cephalopoda; order Octopoda; family Octopodidae; genus Octopus; species Octopus sinensis. The sequence goes on along the minus strand of NC_042999.1, from coordinate 2,159,315 downwards.
ACAATATCTTATGAAAATGGCAGATTCATTTTGGTATCGATGAAGCAGAAGAAATGATGAGCAACAAGTTAGATTTATATCTCGAGCAGGAAATAAGATAGCCACGATTCTTAAGGGTGAATGGGGTAGAGAGCAGCTGATGCCGATCAAATAAACCGTTATAAATATTAATAGTGAACACGAAATGCAGAATCGCTCCCTCAAGTTTTGAATGATATTCCAGGTGATTTCACAACTGCTACAGGAACAAATAACGTTAGACTCTGTTCTTTCAAATAACGAAATGAATTCAACCGATTCCTTTCTGGGAGATGTGATGCCTTTCTTATGCTAATGTTGCCGTTGTAGCATTGCATGCATTACACATGCAGATTAAGATTAGTTAAGGAGGCTCTGAGTTCAATGTCAGAGGCTGGTTATTCGGTTGGATAAAGCTTCACAATGGAGGGGATCATGTGTGACTACAGCTTTGGCTTTGATAAATACATTATGACAAAAACTTAGAGATTATGAACACAAAGCAACCATAGGGGCCTTGGAAAATCATGGAAAATCCTTGGACCTTAAATGAATGCTTCTTTGTTTTCAGGGATACAAGGGAGTGAGGGTCTTTACCTAATTACTTTTAGCAGTTTTCCAGATACAAAAGTAGTTTTTTTGTTTTCTTTTGCAAAAAAGTGAAATTGTTTTTCATGACATAAAAAGTAAATGTGTGCAAGTTTTTTTTTTTTAATTCAAATATCAGGTCCATCAATTTCAATAGATTATTGCTTAAATCTATTCCTTTGTTTGTTTCAGTCATTTGACTGCGGCCATGCTGGAGCACCGCCTGTAGTTGAGTAAATCGACCCCAGGACTTTCTAATATCTGTGCAAGGCCTGAAATTTTGGGGGAAGAGGCTAATTGATTATATCGACCCCAGTGCTCATCAGGTATTTATTTAATGACCTCGGCAGAATATATCGGTCTCTTTTACCAAACCACTAAGTTTTGGGGACATAAACACACCAGCGATAGTGGAGGGACAAACACTGACTCACAAACACACACACATATATATACACAACGGGCTTCTTTCAGTTTCCATCTACCAAATCCATTTACAAGATTTTGGTTGGCCCAAGGCTATAGTAGAAGACACTTACCCAAGGTGCCACACAGTGGGACTGAACCCAGGCGAAATGCGTAGCAGTGTTTCATCTGTCTTTATGTTCTGAGTTCAAACTCTTTCAGGGTTGATAAATTCAGTACCAGTTGCGTACTGGGGTTGATGTAAGACATTTGTCCAAGTTGCTATGCAGTGGAACTGAACTCAGAACAATGTGATTGGAAAGTTAACTCCTTACTACACAGCCTGTATATACACGATGGTGCACTGATAAGTTCCTGGTTTGAAGGGTATTGTGAAAGGCCTGGTTGGAGGCCCAACCTTCCGAGTTCTTTTACAGGGCTTAGAAAAACTGAAGGACCACTGCAATAAGTGTGTGAATCTGAGAGGAATCATCATCCTCATCATCATCGTTTAATGTCCGTTTTCCCTGCTAGCAGGGTCTGGTAAACCATGGAGGCTGCACCAGGCTCCAATCTTGATCTGGCAGTGTTTCTACAGCTGGATGCCCTTCCTAATGCCTACCACTCCGTGAGTGTAGTGGGTGCGTTTTACGTGTCACCGGCACAGGGGCCAGATGAGGCTGGCAAATGGCCATGATCGGTTGGTGCATTTTACGTGTCACCGACACAGACGCCAGTCAGGCAGAGCTGGGAACTGCCACGTTCGGATGGTGCTTTTAACGTGTCACCGGCACAGGGGATAAAATCACGATTAACTGATCCTCGTGTATTTTGTTTTACCCAAGGCCAGCGACTTTTCAGCAAGTTTTTTCATATATATGAAAAGGATAAATAAACAAAAGCAACACAATATCCTAGGTATAAACTGATATATTAACTTAGAGATACCCAACCATTATCTGGTGCACTTCATCTAGTGTTTACCCAAACACTAACTAAATAATAAATAAAGGAAATTACAAAATGTAAAAAAAAAATATATATATAACAATTGAAAGAATATTCAATCATATTTACATTTCCTATTTTATATATATATATATATATATATTTATTTTTGTTGTTTGTCTTTGTTGCACACACAATTAAATGTTCTTCAATAAAAGTTAATCAGTTTTGGCCAATAATGAAAAGAAATCTTAACGTACAATCCATCTTGTTTCCCCAAGATAGTATTATGTGCAAACTTTAAAAATTCTGTGATTTTGCTTTTTATGTTTTATGTTTGTTTTTAGTTTTACTTTTCTTAAATTACATTTTCTTTCTTTCTTTGTTTTATACTTTATAATTTAAGTCCAAAACATCTTAAAAGTGCAAAAGGTCAAACCTCATTTGGTTTCCATATGAATCATCTGGTTATTAAGAACATACAATTTTCATCAACTTTACACAAATACTCTAATAAACATTCATTGTTGTTATTAAGACTAAAAGTTGTGAGATAACAAAGAAAGGAAAAACAGAAAAGAAAAAGATAAAAACGGTAAAAGAAATAAATGTCGTTGGCGATAATATATATCTTTCTTCAGATAGTTTCATTCAGGAAATTTGATAAGTCATTAACAAAGTTTTTGTTCGCTTGTTAATATAACTTTAATTCCAATTTTAGATTAGGATCTACTTATTTGAAGCATTTTGATTTTTTTATTTTTATTAGTTTTGTAATAATAATAACAATGATGTTGAAACTTTGCCAGATCAGATTGGAGCCTGGTGCAGCCTTCTGGCTCACCAGCTCTCAGTCAAACCGTCCAACCCATGCCAGCATGGAAAGCGGACGTTAAACGACGACGACAACGACGACGATGATGATGATGATATCAACAACAACAACAGTAATAACAAAACAGAAATGTGAAAATGAGAATTACAAGATCTTGTGGGGCTTTGCCATACTACTACATGCAGTATTCTCCGAAGTTCAAAAGGTTTTTAATGGAAACCCAATTATTAAACTGTGCTCATTAAATTGTGAAATAATGCCTGAAATAATATCGTTCACCTTTTATCATTTCAGCCATTAGATTGTAGCCATGCTGGGGGCACCACCTTGAAGAATTTTAATCGATATAAAGAACACATGGTGCATATTCTATCAGTCTCTTTTGCCAAACCACTAAGTTGCAGGGAAATATATTCACTAACATCAGTTGTCAAGTGGTCGTGTTGGGGCACACACACACACACACACACACAAAAGGCTTCTTTCAGTTTCTATTTGCCAAATTCACTCAGCCTGAGGTTATAAAAGAAGACACTTGCCCAGTGTACCATGCAGTGGAATTGAACCCAGAACCCTGATTGGGTGGCAAACTTCTTACCACTCAGCCACACCTATGCCTAATATGATGAGAATTCATTCACTCAATCAACTAAGTGCCCCCTTTCTGAAAGAACATGTAAATGGTTGAGTATTCCACAGACATGTGTACCCTTAATGTAACCCAGTGCTTCACAAGGCTACATCTTTTGAATTACAAGTACAATCCGCCAAATGGGATTCAATACAGTTTCCACACACTCAAGTTCAGTCATAATGTATGAGTTGAGTGAGGCTATAGAAAATTACATTTGTGGGATCTCGTGTTTAGAAAATAAACTTCTCAACCATTTAGTCATATTTCACTTACTAACATGATGTAGAAATTAACTATTCATGCATGCAATCATTTGTCATAAGAAATAAACTGCAGAACACCAGATTTTTTTTGTGCATATTGACTATTACTACAAAGTGGAGTGAACATTTTCTCACATATAATATGCATTGATGTTTGCTTTTGAAATACAATATATGACAAAAGAATGTTTAGTCAGATTTATTATAACGATAAACGTCGCCCTTTTCAAGCCTAGTTAGGCTTATGGGCCCGGTTTCCCGGTTTCTGTGGCGTATGTGCCCCCCCCCAGCTGGACGGGATGCCAGTCCATCACAGCGCTACTCAAGAAACAGGAAGAAAGAGTGAGAGAAAGTTGCGGCGAAAGAGTACAACAGGGGTCACCATCACCCCCTGCTGGAGCCCCGTGGAGCTTTTAGGGGATTTTGCTCAATAAACACACACAACACCTGGTCTGGGAATTGAAACTGCGATCATCCGACCTCAAGTCTGCTGCCCTAACCACTGGGCCATTGCGCCTCAACTCAGATTTATTATAAGTGCTGTATAATGTGATGAGCTGGCAGTATCCTTAGAGTTGCCAAACACAATGCTAAGTGGCATTTCTGTCGTTTTACATTATAAGCTCAAATACTAGTGAGGACAACATTGCTTCTCATCCTTTCAGGGTGATAAGGTAAAGCCCCACTCAAGTACCGGGGTCTGTGTAATCGACTGACCTCAAAATTCTTGGGCTTGTGTCAACATTTCAAACATTTATAAATGCTATACAAAACATATCAACACATGGCAGTGTGGTAAGAAGCTTGCTTCCCAACCACATGGTTCTGGGTTCAGTCCTGTTGCTTGGCACCTTGGAAAGTGTCTTCTACTATAGCCTTGGCCCGACTAAAACTTTGCGAATCGATTTGGTAGACAGAAACTATGTGCGTGTGTTTCTCTGTGACTATGTTTGTCCTCCCTACCATCGCTTAACAACCAATGTTGGTGTGTTTACATCCCCGTAATTTAGCTGTCCAGCAGAAGAATCCGATAGAATAAGCATCAGACCTACAAAGAATAGGTTCAGGGGTCAATTTCTTCAACTAAATGGTAGTACTCCAGCATGGCCACAGTCAAATGACCTAAACAAATGAAAAATAAAAAAACATTATAAAGTAAATTTGACAATGGTCTTTAAACTTTGCCCAAATACCAGGCACTTTTGAGGGTTTTGTTTCATGAAAAAGTGCATATTATACACAAATATCAGTACATCCATATTTATATATAGGCATATATATAGCCTTGTGAAGCACTGGGTTATATCAATTTGTGTTATAACCCAGTACATCCATATGGATGTACTGTTGTAAAAGTACATGTTATGTCAGTACATACATATTTAAGACTAGAATAGCTTTTGGGAATTAGGTAATTTAATTTATTAATATTATTTAAATAATGGCTTGTACAGTCTTAAACCATTCTTACTCTTAGTTTTAGCATGCCAGGCGAAATGCTTAGCAGTATTTCGTCTGTCTTTACTTTCTGAGTTCAAATTCTGCTGAGATCAACTTTGCCTTTCATCCTTTTGGGCTCGATAAATTAAGTACCAGTTGTGTACTGGGGTCGATCTAATCAACTGGCCCCCTCCACAAAAATTTTGGGCTTTCTGCCTAGAGTAGAAAAGAAGACTTAGTGGTATTTTGTCTGTCTTTACGTTCTGAGTTCAAATTCTGCTGAGACTAACTTCGCCTTTAATCCTTTTGGGGTCAATAAATTAAGTACCAATTGTGTACTGGGATTGAGCTAATCGACTGGTCCCCTCCCACCAAATTTTGGGACTTATGCTTAGAGTAGAACAGATTATTTTAAGGTAGTGAGCTGGTAGAATTGTTAGCATGCTGAGCGAAATGCTTAGCAGTATTTTGTCTGTCTTTACGTTCTGAGTTCAAATTCCGCCGTGGTTGTCTTTGCCTTTCATCTTTTCAGGGTTGATAAATTAAGTACCAGTTGCATACTGGGGTCGATCTAATCGATTGCCCCCCCCCCCTCTCACCCACCAAAATTTGGGGCTTTTTGCTTAGAGTATAAAAGACTCTTACTCTTAGTCTTGTTGTATAAATAAAAATAGCATTTATATGTCAGCCGGTTGAAGTGCAGTGACAGAGTCGTGTATTTGCTTAGATACATAATACCATAGTTGTCAGATTTTTGTAGTCAATAAGTACTATGACGGATTTTATCGTCAAAATTTGATTCTGTTCCAAGTAATGAAAACTTTTGTATTGTTGTCAGGTGTTTTGTATGGAAATTTGCATTTTTTCTTATCTTTTCAAATTTAATTGATTTTGTTTTTTTGTCTTTGATACCTTTAGCCATTTAAAGAGGTAGCTATGTGGTTACCTTATTTGATGCTTGATCTGGTAATATTTATTCCTTTTAAGCTGTCTTCATAGGAATATATCGTTTCATGGTTGACTGAACATCATGTACAGTTTGGCTTCTTGGATTTCCATTGCCTAGCAAACTGGTAGGAATGTTGACATTTGTTGCTTCAACTTGCACACAACAACTCATAAATTCTGCATGCATTAAGTTTAATAAAAATTATATTCCCCTTGATTTCTTTCGGCTTTTCTAATTCCTATGTAAAGTACAGCCATTTTTAGCCGGCTGGTTGGTCGGTTTGCTGGAGGTGTTGAAATTGTCTTCGTAAATGTCTTAGCACATAATCAGTCGTTTTATGTTTTCACATGGTTCTCAGACTTTTATTTCCAAACTACACCATTAACTGATTTTTGTGACTGATATTTCGAAAGTTTGGCAAAGTTTTAGTATCGTGAAATGCGCTCTTGAAAACTGTTTACAACTATTGTTGTCTTAATATTTAGAGAAAATAATCTAGCAAACATAGCTATTGATGTATATAAGATCTTTTATTGGGATATCGGTGAGTAAACCCGAAATCAACTTTATTTCAGTAGATCTACAGTGCTAAGTTAACTAATTATTTAGAGGAGTTCAGACCAGAAACTATTAAATTGAAACAAACCAAAAACAGCTTGAGAATTTCATTCTTAGTCAAAATTGTAAGAGTAACTACAATAAAAACAGTGTCGCAAGATGGAACTCCCTGAAAACAATTAATCTGTTTGTAGGAAACTCATTCCCCTTCTCAATTGATGAACTATTAATGAACAAAGAGGAAAAGAAAGAAAAAACCTAGATATTCCATAAATGTCTTCCAAACTGTAATTATTTTCCATTTATTAGAAAGGCCTTGCTTTATAAAATGTTTAATTTAGTTTAATTTGTTTTCTTCCAGTCCCATCATGCAGGTGATTTCTTATAAGAATGAAATGGTGCTATATATGAAAAACTCTCTTACTCTTTACTCTTTTACTTGTTTCAGTCATTTGACCATGGCCATGCTGGAGCACCGACTTTAGTCGGGCAAATCGACCCCAGGACTTATTCTTTTGTAAGCCTAGAACTTATTCTATCTTTTTGTCGAACTGCTAAGTTACAGGGACGTAAATACATGAGCATCAGTTGGGGACAAACACAGACACACACACACACACACATATATATATATATATATACATATATACAACAGGCTTCTTTCAGTTTCCATCTACCAAATCCACTCACAAGGCTTTGGTCAGCCCAAGGCTATTGCAGATGACACTTGCCCAAGGTGCCACGCAGTGGGACTGAACCTGGAACCATGTGGTTCATAAGCAAGCTACTTACCACACAGCCACTCCTATGCCTATGAATAGAAATTGCCAGATCTTTACCATAAGTAAGCAAAGTAAAAAAAATATTAATTAAATTCATTTACTTGTTTCAGTCATTATAATGTGGCCATGCTGGTGCACCACCATGAAGAAATTTTTGTTGAAGGAATTGACCCCAGTTTTTAATTTTTGTTGAAGGAATTGACCCCAGTTTTTAATTTTTGTTGAAGGAATTGACCCCAGTTTTTAATTTTTGTTGAAGGAATTGACCCCAGTTTTTAATTTTTGTTGAAGGAATTGACCCCAGTTTTTAATTTTTGTTGAAGGAATTGACCCCAGTTTTTAATTTTTGTTGAAGGAATTGACCCCAGTTTTTAATTTTTGTTGAAGGAATTGACCCCAGTTTTTAATTTTTGTTGAAGGAATTGACCCCAGTTTTTAATTTTTGTTGAAGGAATTGACCCCAGTTTTTAATTTTTGTTGAAGGAATTGACCCCAGTTTTTAATTTTTGTTGAAGGAATTGACCCCAGTTTTTAATTTTTGTTGAAGGAATTGACCCCAGTTTTTAATTTTTGTTGAAGGAATTGACCCCAGTTTTTATTTTTGTTGAAGGAATTGACCCCAGTTTTTAATTTTTGTTGAAGGAATTGACCCCAGTTTTTAATTTTTGTTGAAGGAATTGACCCCAGTTTTTAATTTTTGTTGAAGGAATTGACCCCAGTTTTTAATTTTTGTTGAAGGAATTGACCCCAGTTTTTAATTTTTGTTGAAGGAATTGACCCCAGTTTTTAATTGCTTTAAGCCTGGTACTTACTCTGGCAATCTCTTTTGTGAAACCACTTTGTTATGGGGGCATAAACATACTAAGACCATTTGTCAAGCAGTGATGGGGGACAAACACAGATGCAAAAACGCTCTCTCTCACACACACACACAATGGGCTTCTTTCAGTTTCCATCTACCATATCCACTCACAAAGCTTTTGTTGACCCAAGACTATAGTAAAAAATTATTGCCTAAATATACATATATTCTTATTTCTTTATTGCTCACAAGGGGCTAAACATAGAGGGGACAAACAAACGGATTAAGTCGATTATATCGACCTCAGTGCGTAACTGGTACTTATTTAATCGATCCCGAAAGGATGAAAGGCAAAGTCGACCTCGGCAGAATTTGAACTCAGAACATTGTGGCAGATGAAACGCCACTAGGCATTTCGCTCGGCATGCTAACGATCCTGCCAGCTTGCCGCCTCAATATACATATATTCTATGTATCTTCCTTGTTCTTCAATTTAAAATTCCAGCTTCTAATTTTACCAAGATTGATCTAGAAATGATTATCTCCCTTACAATAACTGGCCATCAGGGAGCATCATGTGTTGGTTTATTTGATTCAAAACTTATTTGACCACACTTTACCTATAATGTGACATTTCTCATTCTAGAATTTTAAGTTTTAGACTTGATCTCATGTTCTTTAACTGTCCTTAAGACTGTGAAGATTTTCTAGAGTGGAATTTGACAGATGCCTTATGTATACATTATTTGTGTGATTACAAAGAGTTTTCCTCATTTTCTTCTGATTTTTAGCTTTTTACAGCATCTGTACAACTCAAAATGCTTCTAAGATTCCGAAAATAGCTGCAGGTGGGACTGTGTGGTAGGAAGCTTGCTTTCCAAACACATAGATCTGGGTTCAGTTCTATTGTGTGGCACCTTGAGCAAGTGTCTTATACTATAGCCTCAGGCTGACCAAAGCCAAGGGAGTTGATTTGGTAGATGGAAACTTAAAGAAGCCTGTTGTATATATATATATATATATATATATATATTATATATATATATATGTATATATATATGGTTGGTGTTAGGAAGGGCATCCAGTTGTAGAAATTCTGCCAGATCAGATTGGAGTCTGGTGCAGCCATCTGGTTCTCCAGACCTCAGTCAAATCGTCCAACCCATGCTAGCATGGAAAGCGGATGTTAAACGATGATGATGATGATATATATATATACATACATGCATGTGTGTGTGTTTGTGACTGTGTTTGCCCTCTTCCTCCCATTCCACTGCTTGTCAACCAGTGTTGATGTGTTTATGTCTCATGACTTAGCAATTTGGCAAAAGAGACTGATAGAATAATTACCAGGCTTTAAAAAACAAATAAGCACCGGGGCCAATTCATTCAACTAAAAATCCTTCAAGGTGGTGCCCCAGCTTGGCCACAGTCACATGACTGAAACAAGAAGGTCATGGCTGGAACATGTTTTATCATAGGTCTGTTTATTCAGAACAAATAGCAGACCGCATACTCCTAGAAGAAACAGGATACAGGTTCATGTTTAAAGGAAGAAACCATTTAAGAAAACTGCCCTCAGTGTCAATAACAGCTCTGATAAGGCAGGCAAGGTGGCAAAAACGTTAGCAAGCCGGGCGAAATGCTTAGCAGTATTTCATCTGTCTTAACATTTTGAGTTCAAATTCCTTTGAAGTTGACTTTGCCTTTCATCTTTTTAGGAGTCAATAAATTAAGTACCAGTTGCATACTGGTTCGATCTGAGTCCCTTCCCTGCCAAAGTATTCTTTTTTAATGAATAACTAATTCCACATTCTTCTTCTCCTCCTCCCCCTCCTCCTCCTTCTTCTTACCAACAGTTCAGAAATTGAACCTACAATTGCTAGGTCATGACTACAGTACCCTAACCACTTGGCCACATGCCTTCAATATATATATGTGTGTGTGTGTCTGAGCACTCTGTCGGTTACAATGATGAGGGTCCCAGCTGATAGGATGAACAGAATAGCTTGCATGTGAAATTAACGTACAAGTAGTTGAACACTCCACAGACACATGTACCCTTAACATAGTTCTCGGGGAGATTCAGCATGACACAGAGTGGGACAAGGCTGGCCCTTTGAAATATAGGTACTACTCATTTTTAGCAAGTGAGCAATGTGAAATAAAGTGTCTTGCTCAAGAACATAACATGTCGCTGGGAATTGATCTCATGACCTTACAATTGTGTGTGGAATGCCCTAACCACTAAACCATGCGCCTTCATACACACACACACATGCACACACATAAATGTGGAGGTGCAATGGCCCAATGGTTACAGCAGCAGACTCGCAGTTGTAGGATTGCGGTTTTGATTCCCAGACCGTGCTTTGTGAGTGTTTAATGAGTGAAATCACCAAAAGCTCCACGAGGCTCCGGCAGGGGTTGGTGGTGACCCCTGCTGTACTCTTTCATCACAACTTTCTCTCACTCTTCCTGTTTCTGCTGTACCTGTATTTGAAAGGGGCCAGCCTTGTCACACTCTGTGTCATGCTGAATCTCCCCGAGAGCTACATTAACGGTACACATGTCTGTGGAGCACTCAGCCACTTCCATGTTAATTTCCCAAGCAGGCTGTTCCATTGATCGGATCAACTGGAACCCTCATCGTTGTAACCGACAGAGTGCCATACATACATACATATATATACATACATATATATATATATATATATATAATATATATATATATATATATATATATATATATAATTAATATAGGATAAAATTTTCTTCGGGAAAAAAAATTATATCAATGGCCAGCATATCAAAAAATGCCTTTAAAGGTAAAATTTATACATAATTTACAAGATAAGGGCAGAAGAAAAATTCTAATGCCAAATATGCCGAAACAAAAAAATTGTCGATAACCACTAAAATTTATGCGTCTCGAAACAAACTGATAGAAATCTTTAAAAATTTGTTATTACCGTATTGGTCCAATTTCGGGGTTAATTCATAAGAAATTTTCCCCTCTTCAGCGGCAAATATGCGAGATATAAATGAAATACTTACTCAGTCCCATGGGAAAAAGCAAGCACCAAGACCCGAGCAGACTTAAGTACCCCAAATATATCCAAAATAGAAAAATCTTTAGCGCACCTCGAGACACGTGTGATTCGAACTAGAAACTTTCACATACATATGTCTGTATGTGTGATATGTCTCATCATAAAAGTGTATGAAGAATGCTTATAAAATTTTACACTAACAAGCGTCAAGAAAATCATCAAAGGAAAATAATATCCTCTTGGCGTCGGTAAAATAAGTTAAATAATTTAGCAAAACCAAAAACGTTCCTTGTGGCATATGACTTCATTGAATTCAGAGAAGTTTGAAGAGAAAATCTTATGCGATGCATATTTGTATGTTCATATGTTTTATAGCCTAATGAATGTTTAATCAAGTATCTTTGAAAAAGATAAGAACCAGCTATTAAGTTGTGAACTAGATTTTATACATCTGCAAACTAACCGTTTTAATTAGTAAATACTTTAATGAACTATGAAAGTATGACTGGAAACAAAAAACGAAAAATATATGAAATGTTATGAGTCTACTAAAATGTTGAGATTTAGAATTTAAAAGTTGTTGTTGTTGTTGTTAGTGTTGTTTTAACTCTGGGTCGTCTGTGATTAAGTTAATCTATGCGGTATGATCAATAAGGATCCGGACTGTTGCCATAGTAACAAAGCTAAAGTATGCAGAGTGAAACTGCTTGGTATAGATTGACCATGAACTCTGTTGTACATGCAGACAAGGTTTTAATGTTCCAGCTCAATTCTGCTGTTTACAGCAGTGCTTGGAAGGAATGTGTGTAGTGTGTGATTGTTGCATTGACCACGACAGAGGAAGTTGAGCAGGGAATCTGCATCAATTTTTGTCAAAAGCTCAGAGGCCTACACAAACTATACAAAAGATTTTCATCATTCTCACCACAATCGAGGAGATCTTGTGCAACTGAAACCTGAGTGTCTTTTTGGTCAGCTGAAAGCAGTTTTGGCACAAACTTGACAGACAAGCATCTCATACTCAAATCTTCAGTGATAATGGACTGAACTGAACCATAACTAATCTAAACATCCTCTTATAACTCACAAATGGTGATTCAGCAATTTCCTCTCACAGATGCACACATATCTACAA
>NC_042999.1:2131905-2141905 GCF_006345805.1 Octopus sinensis | reverse complement strand
TACCCTAGTACAGCAATTCTCAACCATTTTCTCTCTATGGACCCCTTTGGTTCTTATTTTACTCTACTGGACCCTTAAAGCCGTTCTATGTTTTTAAAAATCCTACTATATTTTTACCTCTGCCCTAGCGAAGGTGAAGGTGTTGTTTCTAGTCATGTTTGTTTATTTGTCACATTTCAATCCTCACAGGCCCTTCTCTCCCTATGAGAGACATTTCCTTAATTAATTATATTATGGGGACACCACTTCCCATAAGGTCTTGCTAATATCAATCTGTTTAACCCATCAATATTCTTTTCTACTCTAGACACCTGTTTACAGCTAAATGGACTGAGCCATCAGAAGGATTTTGGTTTTCACAAAGACACAATTCAGTGCTATTCAGGGTACTAACTGTCAATCTGTTGGTAGGGTGCTGGTTATCTTCTGTGGTCAGCTATGCATGGTCTGTGTCCAGCCAAAGCAACAAAACCTTTAGAATTTAAACAGGCCATATCTGTCCAAAATATTTCAACCGTTTTATCTTCAAACTGACCTAAAAATTAAAAGTTACTTGATCAAAATCTCAAAGCTACAAAATAATGTCTGATTAATTTGAAACGAATTAACGAGCATTTCTTTCGACAGAATAATGTGAATACTAAAGGTTTAGTAAATTACTATTTTTAAATCACACAATGAGAGATATCCAGGACCAGTACTATAGAGTAAAGATTGTTTGCCAACATAACCTGGCAGTCCTGGTTTAGGACTAACATTGCTGTAATTTAGCCCCAGAAAACATCATCTCCAGCTGGCTATGCAACACAGATATAAGGACACAGATCGTGACATATAACCAGCTGGAGACGATGTCTCCTGGGGCTAAATTACAGCAACATTAATCCTAAACCAGGACTGCCATGTTATGTTGGCAAACAATCTTTACTACAAAAGGTTTAATACAATACCTTCTGGTTAATGACAAAAATGTGTCTTTGATGTAAACACCTACTGTTTTATGAAGATAATTTGTCTTTCATGAATGTGTGGTGAATGGGTACTTTGAATAATGAATGATGTAAATTCACTAACGATCATTTGTTCTTTGGCACAGCCTTCAACATTATCTGACTAATTATGATGGATTACATTGATTTTAATGGTAATCGTTTAAAATGTTTGCTTCTCATGCACTTGGCTTCAGGTTCACTTCCTTTGCATGGCGTTTTGGTAAATTGTCTTCGACTATAGCTTTAGATCAACCATAGCCTTGTGAATGGATTTGTTTGATGGAAACTAAAAGAAGCCCATCATATGCATATATATATGTGTGTGTTTATATGTTTATATTTATATGTGTGTTTGTATGTGTGTATGCATATATACAGATATACGTGTGCATGTGTGCAAAAATATATCTTACGATCCGAACGTGGCCGATGCCAGCACCGCCTTGACTGGTTTCCACGCCGGTGGCACATTAAAAGCACCAACCAATCGTGGCTGCTGCTAGACTCCCCTGGCACCTGTGCTGGTGGCACGTAAAAAGCACCCACTACACTCGCAGAGTGGTTGGCGTTAAGAAGGGCATCCAGCTGTAGAAACACTGCCAAATCAGACTGGAGCCTGGTGCAGCCTCCTGGCTTCCCAGACCCCAGTCAAACCATCCAACCCATGCTAGCGCAGAAAACGGACGTTAAACGATGATGATAATGATCTATATATATATATATGTGTATATATTGTTACCAGGCACATGCCATCAGTAATTACTCGGGGTAGGCAGTTGGCAACCTTTATGTAGTGAATCACACAAAAAAATGTGTGAAACGCAGACGTATGACTGAGTTGAAGACAGATTTATTTCTGCCTTTATAGTCCATAAAGAAAACGTACGTGGCACGTGTACTACAGCAGTAGTATGCGTAGCTTAAATAGTGAGATTGAAAAGCAGTGGCAAATTATGCCTACCTAATCTATAAAAAATAAGATATTTTGCATTTTATGCATAGTAACCAGAGTAACCTTTATGATTTTATTGAATTAGGTGAATATCTTGCCATGAGAGGAAAATGTTGTCATCGATCTATTTTATTCAAGGTAGGCACTGCCTGACTTGCCTACCCAGGGTGGCATGTCCCGGATTGTTATGGTTACTGCATAAAAAGGAAACTATGCCTACTCAAAATCAGAAAGCAAAACAAAACAGGTCTGGACAATAATGTATTGAGAAATATGGTAAAAATTTACAATAATGGCAGCACAGAGTTATTACAAAATAATTGAGTCAATAGCCAAATATTGGTCAAGGCAAAATAGTCGCCAGAGTCGTGAGTCCAAGAAATATAAATTGAAGAGGTGAGTGCTTGATAATGGAGAGTTCAAAATCAAAGATTATGGTTGTATATTTTTCTTTCTAAAAACACCAGCATTTCTCTGTCTAACTGTAGAAGAGCCAACCTTAACAAATTCTGTCTGACCCATGCAGGTATAGAAAAGTGGACATTAAAACGATGACGATGATGATGATGATTATTATTATGATGATAATAATGAAGACAATGACGATGATTATGGCAGTGATGTCAATGATAATGATGATGATAACGACAGCAAAGATGATGATGATTATGATGTTGATGACAAAATGTTTATGATGATGATGATGATGATGATGACAATGATGACAATTATGATGATGATGAAAATGATGATGATGATGATGACGATGATGACGACGACAATGACAATGATGAGAATGATGATGATGATGATGATTATGACAATGACAAAGATAAAGACAACAATGATGATGATGATGATGATGAGTTAATGACGCAAACGAGTCTTTGATAGAAACACCTTGTATTTTACAAAGATAAATTTCTCTTTGATAAATTTGCTGCCACAAATAACGAATAAGTACTCCCCAGTATTAAATAATGTAGATTAACACCAAAGATTGTTTGTTCCTCGTTTCAGGCTCCACAACATTACCAAACTAATTATGAAGGATTACAGAGATGATTTTAATGGTAATTATTTACAGAACCAATGATGTCCATCATCTTGGAATCGAATTTTACCCGGTTGACCTTTAATATGATCCGTCACAAAACATTAACATTTTTTCACTTTAATCTCATCAAAACGATTACAATTATGAAAAGAAGGCTATCTTTGTGTTTTAAGATTCAATTAGTAACCAATGAAGCTAAAAATTGGGTGTTTAGAAGTATTAATTGAAGATATAAAACTAGTTCAGAACCATAATATGTCCTCTCAGAAAACTCGTTTGCGTTTGTATCGTTAAGTTTTCTTTGAAATATTAATTATTGTTAAGTATTGTATTTTTTTTTTCATTTTCCATATTTAATGAAAAAATAATTTCATGCAGTTTTCTTTAATTCTTTGATCACAAGGATTTCTAATTCATTTTTATATTTATTTGTTTTATTTTAGTTTTGTTGCAACTCAAAGAGTTAAAACTGTCCTTCTTCTTTATGTTTTTAGTTTTTGCAAATCCACAATTAAGTATTCTTCAATTGTTGGTTAACCCTTACCTCCTCCAGTACCACGGTACCAAACTCTCAAAGAATCAACAAGCTCATAATGTTTTGTTCAAGAAAAGAAAGCAAGTTATAAATATGGAACTGCCAATATAATAAGCACTGTCTGTCAAACTATAAATATTCTTGTTTAGAACTAGAGAAGTTTATTATTATTATTTTTTTTTTTCTTCTTTCAAATTTGCTTCCATTTCTTGCCGAGTGTCTTCCCGACTCCTAGGGCAAAGAAACTCATAGTATACATCGGTAGGCCATTACACCAAACTCAATAGTTCGTTCATTTTTTAAATTTTTTTATTATTATTATTATTATTATTATTAGTATTATATTATTATTATTATTATTATTATTATTATTATTATTATTGAGTGAGAGAGCAGTTCATGCCATCAAAGTGACACTGGGGTAAAATATACGAAGCCCAATATACCCATCATGACTACCCATCTGATAAAGGTACACCAGGCACATGCATCACAACCATATGTGCGCAACATGGTGATCTCATATCAAGATAAACAGCACATGACCTTGCAGGTGGGGCCCAGTTAGAATTTTCTTCAGCTTGAGTAGCCCATCCTGCTCAAAAGGTCCCTGAATAAGGGTTGCTTTAGGATGTTGAACGAAACACCTATGTTTCCAGAGGTGAACCATTCAAACTCCAAAGAATCCCTCTCAACACATGGCCATGATGCTCCCCCACTACTTCTATTATTATTATTATTATTATTATTATTATTATTATTATTATTATTATTATTATTTCTAGTGTTCAAGAGATACAATAAAATTTGTCGGGGATTAATTCCAGGAGAAAATGCAACAAATTGACCCCACCATCTTTCTGTTCATCATCATCATCACCATCATCGTCATTGCTGTCATCATCATAATCATCATCATCATCATCATTGCTGTCATCATCATCATCATCATCGTCATCGTCGTCATCATTAGCACCATCATCATCATCACCATCATTATCATCATCATCATCATCACCATCATTATCATCACCATCATCATCATCATTATCCTCGCCAGCATCATCATCATCGTTGTCATCATCATCATTGTCATCATCATCACCATTATCATCATCGTTGTTGTCGTCATCATTGTAATTAGAAATAGCTTTAGGATCAAGAAAGTCAAGAACATTACTGTCATCATCATGACCATCATCATTTTTGTCCTCATCCACGTCACCACCACCCCTCTCTTCTGCCATCTCCCCTCTTCTACTTCTTCTTTGTTCCTCCTCTTTTTCTTCTTCACTTCTTCCCCTTCCACATCCCCATCCTCATTGTCTTTATAACAACCATGCTACCATACCCTTCCCCTCCCCTCCTTTTCCTCATCATCATTACCACCACCACCATACCTCACCTGATTATACTTACCTGGTACCAAACAGTTTTGTCAATTTGCAGACAAGACAGGTGTTCTACCTTTGCTCTGTTTTATGATGCAATAAAACAGCAGGTTTAGCCATATGGTTAAGAAGTTTGGTTGTCACCATGTGGTTTAAGGTTCAATCTCACAGTGCCATATCATAAGTGAGTGTTTTCTACTGTAGCCTAAGGGTGACCAGTTTCTTGTGAGTAAAATTTTAGCTGAGAGTAACTCTGTGTGTGTGTGCTTGTAAGCACTATGAATATCTCTCAATGAAATGAGTACCACTCAATAAAATGAGTGATACTCAATAAAATGAGTACCATTTGATAAAATGAATATCGCTCGATACAATGAGTATTGTGCAAGAAAATGAGTACCACTCAATAAAATGAGTGATACTCAATAAAATGAGTACCATTTGATAAAATGAATATCGTTCGATACAATGAGTATTCTGCAATAAAATGAGTACCACTCAATAAAATGAGTACCATTTGATAAAATGAATATTGCTCGATACAATGAGTATTGTGCAAGAAAATGAGTACCACTCAATAAAATGAGTGATACTCAATAAAATGAGTACCATTTGATAATATGAATATTGCTCGATACAATGAGTATTGTGCAAGAAAATGAGTACCACTCAATAAAATGAGTGATACTCAATAAAATGAGTACCAGTTGATAAAATGAATATCGCTCGATACAATGAGTATTGTACAAGAATATGAGTACCACTCAATAAAATGAGAACCACTCCATAAAATGAGTACTAATCAATGAAATGAACAATAATTAATGAAATGAATACCAAACTGAAATGGTACAACATTCTTGTGAAATTAATGTGCAAGTGGCTGAGTACTCCACAGACCACGCATACCCTTAATACAGTTCTCAAGGAGATTCAGCCTGACATAGACTGTGACAAGGCTGGCCCCTTCTGAATTACAGATACAACTCATTTTTGCCAGCTGAGTGGACTGGAGCAATATGAAGTAAAGTGTCTTGCTCAAGGTTACAATGTACGGCAGTGAATTGAACTCACGACCTTGTGATTACAAACGAAATACCCTGACCTATTACTTTACTATCCACAAGGGGCTAAACACAGAAGGGACAAACAAGGACAGACAAAGGGATTAAGTCGATTAGATCGACCCCAGTGCGTAACTGGTACTTAATTTATCGACCCCGAAAGGATGAAAGACAAAGTTGACTGTGATGGAATTTGAATTCAGAACGTAACGGCAGACGAAATACAGCTACGCATTTCGCCTGGCGTGCTAACGTTTCTGCCAGCTCTCCGCCTTTACAAAATACCCTGACCACTAAGCCATATTCCTTCACTAATTAGCATCATTAACAGCTGTAAGACACCATATTATGGTGTTTAGTAATGACCCTTATATAGAAAATACAGAAATGCGTGGCAAAAATACATCTAAAATATATTATAATTGAGGGCAATGACGAACAAAGAATTATAAAAATGGTACTGTGAAGTTATTCATATTCAATGAATACCTAACTCCGACGCTGTCTGCATTAAATTTGTCATCCTACTCAGTTATTTGAACAATACATTAATTTCATAAGGTTAAAGTCGGGGAAATATCAACAGAATTGATCAACTTGTAATATGCATTTAGTTCCCATCAATCGTAAATTCGTAGAATTAGTTTTATTCGACTGTCTCATGAATAAAGATATATTTAATGCCATACATTTATCTCACCATATATTTCAGTGTTACTCGGTCACTGATTTCCATTTTGTTCAAATGACTTACAATTTCTGTCTCTGTTAAAGCTCCCCGTTCACAAAACCCTTCCTTTTTAAAATCATAACTGCCTTCTCTTTCCTCTTTTTTATTTTCATCTCGTCAAGAAATACTTTGACAAGAGGGTTAAAAACCACAAATCAATCAATGTTTTTTCGGTTGTCATTTATCCTATTTTCTTCATAAAAATACTCTACACTGAAATAATTTGACTTTTTCCTAATCAAAGCTATCCATCTTATTGACTAGTGTTATTGATTTTAAGGCATAAAGAAAACGTAATTGCTTGCGATGTTCTTACATTACCTAAGACCATTAGTAGCATACCAAATGAGATCAGAAAGACCGTTGTGAATGTTAACTTGTAGAGGACTTACTGCTGTCTCGTATCATAAAGCCTACAACAACATTGGAAAGAGATAAATAGGTGGGTGGTTTTGTTTTTTTGGTCTTTTTGAAATTAAATAAAATATTTCATGAAACAGGCTGAGATTAATGAAAGAATATAAAAATCTCATTGTTAGATGATTAGGAAATGACAACCTTTTAATAGAAGTGTGTGTATGTGTGTATGTGTGTGTGCACGTGTACGTGTGTGTGTGTGTGTGTGTGCGTGTGCGTACGTGTGTGTGTGAGAGAGAAAGTATGTGCATGTATGTGCGCAAGAGAGAAAGTATGTGTGTGTGTATGAGAGAGAAAGAAAGTATGTGTGTGTGTGAGAGAGAGAGAGAGAAAGTATGTGTGTGTGAGAGAGTGTGTGTATGTATGTGTGAGAGAGAGCAAGAGTGTGTGTGTGTGAGAGAGAGAGTGCGTGTGTGTGAGAGAGAGTGTGTGTCTACATATGTCTGAGTATGTTTGTATTTGGATGTTTGTGTGTGTCTACATGTGAAAAGGTTTGTGTTTGGGTGTATATATGAGTGTGTGTGAGGGAGAGAGAGAGAGAGAAAGACAGAGAGAAAGAGAGAGAAAAAAGAGAGAGAGGGTGTGTATGTGCGTGTATGTTTTAAAAGGATCTGAATTAAAACCTTTTGTAAGTGTTTACTATTAACTTATGTTCCAAAGAAGAATTTGGTAAAAGAACTTTGGCATTGCATACAGGTAGAACTTTTAGCGCGTCAGACAAAATACTGACTGGATTTTCCAACAAGTCTTTGTGTTGTAAGTTCAGATTTCTCTGCGGTAGTCTCTGCTTTTCACCCTTTCAGGGTTCATAATATAAAGTATCATTGAAGTCCTGAGTTTAATGTAATCAACTGAATCCCTACCATAAAAATTTCTGACCTCTGGCCAAAATTTGCAAGTCTTAGTAAATTGGTCCTTAGAACATAAATTAGTTTGAAATCTTGATTGAAGGTTTTAGTCCAGATCACTTTAAAACAAAGTTTATATCACAGTTTTGAGCTTCTCTTGGGCCAATCTCGGGTCAGTTATTGGCCAGTTTTGGATCATTCTTGGGCCAGTTACAGGCCAATTTTGGGTCAGTTATTGGCCAGTTTTGGATCAGTCTTGGGCCAGTTATGAGCCAATTTGGGGTCAGTTATAGGCCAGTTTTGGATCAGTTTAGGGCCAGTTATGGGCCAATCTTGGGTCAGTTATTGACCAGTTTTGGGCCAGTTTTGAATCAGTCTAGAGCCAGTCTTGGGCCAGTTTGTGTCAGCCTTGGGTCAGTTATGGGCCAGTTATTGGCCTACTTTGTATCAGTCTTGAGCCAGTTTTGAGCCAGTTATGGGCCAGTTTGGGGCCAGTCTTGTGCCAGTTTGGGTCAGTCTTGGGCCAATTTTGGGCAGGTTGGTACTAAAAAGATTGATGATTACACATAATTGCTGGAATTTAAGGAGATAAGGAAAGGTCAATTGACATTGATGATAATTGATTTACTAAGGACAAAATAGATGACTAGTAGTAATGATTTCCAACTTTGGTATAAGGCAAGTAGCTTTTGAGGGGAGGGGCAAATCAATTACATCAGCCTCAGTACTTGACTGGTCCTTATTTCATTGACCCTGAAAGGATGAAAGGTAAAGCTGACTTCGGCAGAATTTGAGTTCAGAATATGAAGACATGCTGCTAATTATTTTCTTTGGTGTACTAAAGATTCTCCTAGCTCACTGCCTTCAGTTACTAGTCATAATAAAGGAAGTGAAATGGAACTAGTATATGTGTGTGTGTTTATTGGCATAATGACCCACCCAAGATACAACAAAATATGTTTCAGTACGTGAATTCACATCAAGAATTTTGCAAACCAAATACAAACATAGAAAAATACAATAATTAAATAGTGTCAGGCATGGTTGTGTGTAAGAAGTTTGCTTTCCAACCACGTGGTTCTAGGTTCAGTCCCACTGCATGGCACCTTGGACAAGTGTCTTCTACTATAACCTCAGGCTGATCAAACCCATGTGAGTCAACTTGATAGATGGAAACTTAAAGAAGCCAATAGCATTGGGCCTCTCAGAGAGTGTAGGGCCCCACGAAGGCCTCTGGCATCTATGCCCCTGCCATGTAAAAATCACCTGTTGAGCATTGGGCCTCACAGAGACAATGTGGCTGATGCCAGTGTTGCACAACTGTCACCTGTACTTGTGGCATATAAAAGGCACCTTTCGAGCGCTGGGCCACATGGAGGCAATGACAAATGACTGAGACCTTTGATAATATGCCATGCCTGAGAAGAAGGCCCATGAAGCCGAGTGAAGTTGTAGTCATGGCAGATACTGGTGTCACACAGCTAGCCCCTGTGCTGGTGGTACGTAAAAGCACCCATTACACTATCAGAGTGGTTGATATTAGGAAGAGCATCCAGCCATAGACACCCTGCCAAATCAGACTGGAGTCTGGTGCAGCCTCTCAGCTTACCAACCTTGGTCAAACCGTCTAACCCATGCCAGCATGAATAACAGACGTTAAATGATGATGATGATACATGTGTGTATATACATTGAGCGTTATACTAATACATCTGTTTGTTTTGTACACCACCTGTCTTCGTCTTTTGTTTTTTTCGTAAACTCTCCCTATATATATATATATATATATATATCATAATGATATTAGGGAGTATAACTCCAAACTTACAGGGAAATATTCAATTTAGTATTAAATCAAATTTCACAGTATAAATATATAAAATATAAATTAGTGATAAAACCACTATTATGCAATTATAAATTATATATATATATATATATTGGTTGTTTTTGTATTGGTTTATGTCTATCACTGTTTGAGTTGCATAATAGTGGTTTTATATATATATAGTTA
>NC_042999.1:2101905-2121905 GCF_006345805.1 Octopus sinensis | reverse complement strand
TCGATCAACAGCAATGGAAATTGCAGCTGTGATACCAGTGCTGGTGACAAGTAAACGAACCATCCGATCATGGTCATTGCCAGCGCCGCCCCGACTGGCCTCCGTGCCGGTGGCACGTAAAAAGCACCCACTACACTCACGGAGTGGTTGGTGTTAGGAAGGGCATCCAGCCGTAGAAACACTGCCATATCAGACTGGGCCTGGTGCAGCCTTCTAGCTTCCCAGACCCCAGTTGAACCGTCCAACCCATGCTAGCATGGAAAGCGGATGCTAAATGATGATGATGATGATGATATATATGTATATATATATATATATATATATATATATATATATCTACTTTAGTAAAATATCACAAAAACTGTTACTCAGAGTTTCATGTTCCCACTCGTTGGAGAGTTTCTAAATGAAACTGTCTGATGTGCAAGATCATGAAACACTGAGTAACAGTTTTTGTGATATTTTCGCTGCATTTTAATAAAGCATATTACTCTATCTCTGGTATTCGAGTACTATTTTTCCCTCCTTGTTTCATTGTTTCACATCTATGTGCTTACCCTGGTATATATATATATATATATATATATAATATATATATATATAATATATATATATACCCAGATGAAGATATGCATACACACATGCACTTGTATGCATATAAATGTATACATATTTATCATATATATATATACACACACACTCACACATGCATATTTCTTTATCTTATCCCTAACCCTAGATATTAAACAAAACGAAACTAAGTCAAAAACAAGAAAATTAATAAACTGTCAGCGCCAAATTGAACAGAACCCACCCTTGCCCCAACTCTTAAACTTATAATAAAGACCTCATTTTCTACTGACATTATTCTGTCTTATTTTCAAAATGTGATGACAGTAAAATTTCCAGTTTTGTGTAAATTTTTGTTGTTTCTGTTTGTGGGCTTTGTATTTTTGTTGTATTGTATATTTATGTATTTTTTTGTTTTTTTGGTTGTTTTTTTTGTTTTTGAGTTGAAAGTTGTGCATCATTTTGTGACAGCTATCTCATTTTAAAACGAAAAATTTGTTTGAGAATATGTACCATATGTTGACAGGTCCTGTGTAAGAATTTAATATGCTATGATCATATTTTATTATTTTACATAAAAAATAACGATGTTTTATTTTCTTGAGTTTGTTGCAGCATTTGTTAAAGGAGGAGAGCAAGGGAGAGAGAAAGAGATAGACAGAGAGGGAGACATAAAGAGAGAGCGAGAGAGGGAGAGACAAAGAGAGAAAAAACATGGAGAGAGAGAGAGTGACAGAAAGAGAAAAAGACATAATATATAAATAAATATATATATACACACACACACACACATATATATATATAAAGAGAGAAATGGAGAGGAGCAACGAGAGATACAGAGAGTGAGAGAGAGAGAAAGATCTGGTGTTGGTGAGGGTGAAATAATCTATATAAATTCAATTTGTGCCAATAATAAAATTACTAAACAAACTAAAATATTATGATTGTCAAAATTTATAGAGAAAATTAGAATTGAAGTCTCCATGTGATCGTGTCTATAGGTGAAAGGGGAATGGTTCGAGCATTAAGAAGGAAAATTATAAACTGGAAAAGGAAAAATATGTTTGTTTCCTTTTCAAACGCAGAATTGTGTCAGCCATTTTGGAAATTTCTAGTTACTGTAAATTGAATATTTATCATGCTGTCTGTAAGAATAAACTTTTGTGTATACTCTTTACTCTCTGTTTTTACTCTTTTACTTGTTTCAGTCATTTGACTGTGGCCATGCTGGAGCACCGCTTTTAGTCGAGCAAATCGATTCCAGGACTTATTCTTTGTAAGCCTAGTACTTATTCTATCAGTCTCTTTTGCCGAACCACTGATTTACGGGGATGTAAACACACCAGCATCAGTTGTCAAGCGATGTTGGGGGGACAAACAGACACACAAACATACACACACAAACACACAACATATATATATATATAATATATATATATATATAATATATATATATATACATATACATATATACGACGGGCTTCTTTCAGTTTCTGTCTACCAAATCCACTCACAAGGCTTTGGTCGACCCAAGGCTATAGTAGAAGACACTTGCCCAAGGTGCCACTCAGTGGGACTGAACCCGGAACCATGTGGTTGGTAAACAAGCTACTTACTACACAGCCACTCATTTAAAAATTTTTTTACTTGTTTCAGTTATTAGACTGTGGCCATGCTGGGGTTCCACCTTGATGAATCAACCCCGATACTTTTTTTTAAAAAAACCTTGTACTTATTTTATGGGTCTCTTACATATCTGCTCAGTTACAGGGATGTAAACACACCAACACCGGTTGTCAAGTGGTGGATGAGGATAAACACATATACAAAGGTACACACACACACACTTATATATTATCATCATCATTATCGTTTAACACCCATTTTCTGTGCTAGCACGTGTTGGATGGTTTGACCGGGGTTTGAGAACTCAGGAGGCTGCACCAGGCTCCAATCTGATCTGGCAAAGTTTCTACAGCTGAATGCCCTTCCAAATGCCAACCACTCTGAGAGTGTTGTGGGTGCTTCTTACATGTCACCGGTATGGGAACCAGTCAGACAGCACTGGCATTGACCACATTTGCAAGATGCTTTTTATGTGCCACCAGCATGGGAAGCCAGTCACACAGTACCAACATCAATCCATGATCAAATGGTGCTTGAACTTCTTTCAGTTTCCATCTACTAAATCCACTCGCAAGGCTTTGGTTGGCCTGGGGCTATAGTAGAAGACACTTGCCCAAGGTGCCACACAGTGGGACTGAACCTAGAACCATGTGTTTGGGAAGCAAACTTCTTACCACACAGCCACACCTGTTATTGTAAGTTGAATAATTATAATGCTGTGTGTAAGAATAAACTTTTTATGTATAAACATATTTGACACACACACACACGTATGTATACAACAATCTACTGTTGAATTTCTGTCATCCAAATATTCTCACAAGGCTTTAGTTGGCCAGGAGTTATAGCTAGAGACACTTGTCTAAGATACATTAAGAGTTGCTGAAGCATGGAACAAATGGCCAGCATCAGTTGTTAGTTGTCGGAGCACTGCATCCTTCAAAACTTCCACGCTGCCTGAGATTCGCCAACACTACACCTGATTTTCTCCCCTCCATACACACGCAAGTATGTATCTGACTCATATACTGTTCACTTCCCAGACATTTGTACATTACTGCATATGCTTTATACGCACTTCTGACAAGTTGTGGAGCACCTGAGCACTGTATACAATGATTTCATTATTATTATATTATACCACACAGTGGGATGGAACACAAAGCAATAACATTCCAAAGCAAACTCCTTAACCACACAGCTGTGCCCCCTGCAAATTGCCATACCCATGTTTAGATTTATAGGAACTATAATGGTACTGCCAAACTTTCTGCACATTTGTCTAGTATACAGATTTGGGTGTATACTTAAGTATCTCAATTTATATATATTCTTTTCTACTCTAGGCATAAAGCCCTAAATTTTTTGGGAGGGAGACAGTCGATTAGATTGACCCCAGTATGCAACTGGTATTTAATTTATTAATTCCGAAAGGACGAAAGGCAAAGTCGACCTTGGTGGAATTGGAACTCGGAATGTAAAGATAGATGAAATACCACTAAGTATTTTGCTCAGTGTGCTAACATTTCTGTCAGCTCACTGCCTTTCAATTTATATATATTTGCACAACATAGGACCCTAAATATATTTTGCAATACAATTCAAAGATAGTTATTATTTCCTGATGCATGCACTTTCCATCCACTTAGTTTTGAAATTAGTTTCACTGCAAGCGTGTTATATTATGGTGCCAAGCTGACCAAAGCTGTGTTAAGAGAAATGGCTTGTGAGAGCCCTGTGCCAGTGCCAATTGAAAAGAACTCATGCTGGTGTCACACAGTGACGCTCGTGCCAGTGCCACATCAAAAGCATCCACTACACTCTGTAAAGTGTTTGATGTTAGGAAGGGCATCCAGCTGTAGAAACCATGCCTAATCAGACAATGGAGCCTGGTGCAGATCCCTTGTTTGCCAGCTCCGGTTCAACCATCCAACCAATGCCGGCATGGAAAAGGATAAGGATGATGATGATGAAGATGATGATGATGAATATGATAATGATGAAGATGATAATGATGAAGATGATGATGATGAAGATGATAATGATGAAGATGATGAGATGATGAA
The DNA here is from genome assembly GCF_006345805.1 of Octopus sinensis. Classification (NCBI taxonomy): domain Eukaryota; kingdom Metazoa; phylum Mollusca; class Cephalopoda; order Octopoda; family Octopodidae; genus Octopus; species Octopus sinensis. The sequence continues at coordinate 2,117,643 of NC_042999.1, read as the reverse complement.
AATGATGATGATGATGATGATGATGACGGCGACGACGATGAAGATGATGATGATGATGATGATGATAATGACAATATATATGTATATATATGTTTATATAAGTATGTATATATGTGTGTGTATATACATATATGTATATCGACACATATACATACACACATATAAATGTGAATATATATATATGTGTGTGTGTGTGTGTGTGTATATGCATGTATGTATATATATACAGACACACACACACACACATAAATGGGTGAATATATATATATATATACATATATTATATATCTATTTATGCACACACATGCACACCACACATACACACATGTATATATGTATATGCATGTCTATACAAACATGTGTTTTGGCAACCTGTAACAAATTATGCTTGTTTTGAGAACGGCTTCTGCACACAGCTTATTATTAATTTGGGCAATAAGCTGCTTTAAAATTTTAATTTTTAAAGGTAAAATTCCCAGTCAATGGCATATTAAATTAACATGAACGTAAATTACAATTGAATTATAAGCAACCATTAGATATATTTTTAATTAACTAGGAAAACTTTCATTTTGGATCTAATTACTAACAAAATCCACTGCACTTTGTAAATTTTGTGCTGTGCATTATGTAATCAATATCACAACCTTGGTTTTTCTTGTGTGGATGGTTTCTGTATGTGTGTGTGCACGAGTGGTGCGTGTGTATGTGCGAGAATTGCATGATTACAACAGCAGTGTTGAGTCAAGTACATAAAGACATACGCAGATGCAAGCGTGCACACACACAAACACACATGTACGTAACTTACACGCATATACAAACATGCACACCTGCACACGCACATACTAGTAGAGTCATGGCTGTCATCATCCTCCTCCTCCACATCACCATCACCATCACCATCACCATCACCATCATCATCATCATCATCATCATTATCATCATCATCATCATTAACGTCCATTTTCCATGCTGGTATAGGACAGACAGTTTGATAGGCTCTGGCAAACTGAAGACTGCACCAGGTTCCAGTTGTCTGATTTGGCAAGCTTTCCAAGGTCTGATGCTCTACCTATTTCTTTACTGCCCACAAGGGGCTAAACACAGAGGGGACAAACAAGGACAAACAAAGGTATTAAGTCGATTATATCGACCCCAGTGCGTAACTGGTACTTAATTTATTGACCCCGAAAGGATGAAAGGCAAAGTCAACCTCAACGGAATTTGAACTCAGAACGTACCGGTAAGCATTTCTGTCAAGCATTTCTAACGATTCTGTCAACTTGCCACCTTTAATGCACAACCTAATGCCTGCCACTTTACAAAGTGTACTCGGTGCTTTTCATGTGGCACCAGCATGGTTGCGTTATATATGGCACCAGCACAAGTGGTATTTACATGGCAACAACAGAGGTATTTTTTTCTTCTATGTGGAACCAGCATGAGCGCTGTTTAATTGGCACCACCACAGGTACTTTTAAATGTCAACAGCACACGGGCTTTTAGTGTGGTACTAGCATGGATGCTTTTTATATGGAACCAGCACTGGTTTGTAGTTAGCAAATATAATATGTTAGGTGGCAATTTGGAAATTTGATAAGACAGTCAGTCGCCCACTGATACTCATTGACACTGCATCGAAGAGGCCAGGGAACAGAAGAAAGAAGAAGAAAGAAGACATGCATCCAACACCAGCACTGAAGACACCTCGGAAAGGTGGGGCCGAAACTGGACGTGGTTCCTCCTGATGATGTCTTGAGCTAACTGGATCCTATAAAGGAGCTGTTGTGGTAGCAGACCACAAAACACGGTTGAAATTCCTCCTTCTGAATAAATTTAACAAATGGAAAATTATCAGTTCAGCAAAAGAAACGGATAGAACAAGAACGAGGCTTTAAAACAATAAACACTGGAACCGCTTCCTTCAATTAAAAATACTTCAAAGTGGTGCCCCAGTATGGGCACAGTTGAATGACTGAAACAAGTAAAAGGTAAGACAAATATCAAATCCCAACACACGTGTTTGCTGTGTTAGGATCCTTACATGTGACTGTTCTGTGCATCTAATCCAAGTTATATTAATCAATTATGATGTATAACTCTTCATTCTTCATTCTGCTTATATATTGGGTTGGCAACTAAGTTCCTGGTGTTTTTTTAAATTTTGGAATTTATTGTGTTTTTAAATTTTGAAATCTACTTTTTTTGAGAATTCTATTTTTGAATCAATTTGGAATCTATTTTAGTTTTTTTTTTTCTAGTTAATTTTAGTTAATTTTAGTTTATTTTCACAACATTAAAATGTCAAGTTAAGAAAAACGAGCCTTTTCGACACCTCCTCCTTTTTGCTTTTAATCAAGGTTCAAAGGCCACAAAAGTTGCTCTTAACATTTGTGTTGTATATGGAGAGGGTGCCATAGCTGAAAGAACCACTCATGATTGGTATGCCAAGTTCAAATATGGAAATTTTGACCTCAAAGATGCACCTCGTTCTGGCCGTCCACTCGAGTTCGATGAAGAGCGATTAAACCAACTTTAGCACGAAGATTCTTGTCAAATGACAAGGGAACTGGAAGAGAAAAAAGAATGCTTGTACACTGCTATAGAGAAGCATCTTTACTCAATGGGAAAGTTTCAGAAGTATGAAGCATGGGTTCCACATGCTTTAAGTGACAACAACAAAAATCAACAAGCCATAATCTCCACTGGTTTGCTTGCTCATCACCGCTCAACTCATGGACACAAGCAATGATTTCTTTACCGAATTGTTACTGGCGATAAAAAATGGTGTGTGTACATCAATATGAAGCAGTGTAAGGAATGGCTTAGTACTGGCAAACAAGCGAGACCGTGCGTGAAACAAGATCTTTATTCATGTAAAACGATGTTGTGCATATGGTGGGACTGGGAAGAGATTATCCATTACGAATTGCTTGAACAGAACCAAACGGTCCATGCGGAACTCTATGTTCAACAGATGGAACGACTCAACAGGGCTGTTTAAGAAAGTTAAAAGCACCATCCCATTGCCAGGGATGCTGACTGGCACCCATGCTGGTGGCACGTAAAAAACACCATTCGAGTGTCGCCTTACTGGCATGTGAAAAACACCATTTGAGTATGGTCATTGCCAGTGCTGCCAGACTGGCTCCCATGCAGATAGCACCTAAAAAACACCTTTTGAGCATAGCCGTTGTCAGTACCACCTCACTGGCCCTCATGCTGGTGGTACGTAAAAGCACCCACTACACTATCGGAGTGGTTGGTATTAGGAAGGGCATCCAGCCGTAGAAACTTTACCAGATCAGATTGGAGCCTGGTGCAGCTTTCTGGCTCACCAGTCCTCAGTCAGACCGTCCAACCCATGCCAGCATGGAAAACGGACGTTAAACGACGACGATGATGATGATGATGATGGAGACAAATATATATGTACTGAATACTATGATCACACTCTGCCTCAGCTTCACCTACAGTGTGTGATGTACTTCTCACTTTAGATCTTCCACTAATCTCTCACTTATCTCTCGTATTGTGGATCCTGTTCTTTGTTAGACAGACTGAGCTGTCGATAGTTAAACATCAAAACCATTTCAACCTCCGCAAAAAATTCCAAATCATTGATTCTCCTATCTTTAAACTTATCATCTTTTTATTTAGAAAAATAAAGAATTCCTTCTATTTTGTAGTCCTACACCATAGTCACTATTATTTTTCTAGATTTTTATTTTATTTAGTAACTTTATTTCACACACACAAATATGGTTAAATGAAATACAAATATATATATATATATATATGTATGTTTACACCCCCACATACACATATACATATATATGTACGTATGTATGTATGTATGCATCTATCTATCTATCTATCAAAAGTATGTATATATCTATAGATATATACATACTTTTGCATCCAGATATATACATGTATATATATATATAATAATATATATATATATTATAATATATATTTATATATATATATGGCGTTAGGAAGGGATCCAGCTGTAGAACACTGCCAGATCTGACTGGACTGGTGCAGCTTTCGAGCTCCCCAGACCCCAGTTGAACCGTCCAACCCATGCTAGCATGGAAAGCGGACGTTAAATGATGATGATGATGATGATGATATATATATATATATATATTTATATATATGTATATATATATATATATATACATACATATATATATATACATATAAATACATATGTATATATATTGTATATATATATATACATGCATACTATACATGCATACATATACATATGTTATATAATATATATATATATAATATTTTATATATTTATTTATATATATATATATATATGAATATACATATATAGACAACAATAGTGCGAAACCAACAGAAGAATTTGTAAATTTATCTGGCAGCCAGTGCAATGAATAAATCAACTTCGTTAAAATGAATCAAATCATTTGATTAAATTCTTTCAAAACTCTTTCATCAAAGCAAATGTAATCTACTGATTTATTTTTTCTTCATTTTCTCCCTTTTTGTCTTCCTTTCTTCTTCTTCTTCTTCTATCATGCCACTTCTTAACTCGGAGCAATTTTTTTAGAATTCGTTCTCTTTTTCAAACCTGCCCTTACATTTTTTAAAAATTATATTTGTTTGTTTGCTGATTGATATTTTAAAAAAAACCCTTTTTTTCCTTAATTTATCCAACTTTATTTTCAACAGCTTGTATTTTGTACTTTGTTAAATTTTCTCTTCTGTTCTTCTTCATCCAATTTTTTTGATTCAACTAGCCATTCCTCCTTTAGTTTTTCACTCACATGCTTTCATCTTTGCATTCCATTATTCATCGTAACTTTTGGTTTATATACACACATACATATGTCCATACACCCACTTATAAATATATGCATGTATATATATTTATATATGTTTATGTATGATGATGATACACACACATTTATATTTATATACATATATATTTATTTATATATATATATATATATATATATAAATATATTCACATATATATATATATATCATCATCATCATCATCATCATCCTCATTTAACGTCCGCTTTCCATGCTAGCATGGTTTGGACGGTTCAACTGGAGTCTGGGGAGCCCGAAGGCTGCACCAGGCCAGTCAGATCTGGCAGTGTTTCTACAGCTGGATGTCCTTCCTAACGCCAACCACTCCGAGAGTGTAGTGGGTGATTTTATGTGCCAACGACCGACAGGTGCCAGACGAGGCTGGCGAACGGCCACGCTCGGATGGTGTTTTTATGTGCCACCGACACAAGTGCCAGATGAGGCTGGCGACGGCCACGATCGGATGGTGTTTGTTACGTGCCCGGATGGTGTTTGTTACGTGCCCACAGCACGGAGGCCAGTCGATGCGGTACTGGCTACGGCCACGTTCGGATGGTTTTCTTGTGTGCCACCGGCACTGTACCACAAAGATACAAATTCCATTGATGTTCATCTATTTTGATTTGGTTTGATTTTCACTTGCCTCAACAGGTCTTCACAAGTGTCAACATACTTGCCTCAACAGGTCTTCACAAGTGTCATAAGAAGGAAGGTATGCACAGGTAGACTGACTACGTCCCAGGTAGGGGCCACGGGTTATGGCCTGACTAGTCTTGCCGGGTCTTTGGATGGTGTTTTTATGTGCCACCAACACAGGTGCCAGATGAGGCTGGCGAACGGCCACGATCGGATGGTGTTTGTTACGTGCCCACAGCACGGAGGCCAGTCGATGTGGTACTGGCTACCACCACGTTCGGATGGTTTTCTTGTGTGCCACCGGCATTGGTACCACAAAGATACAAATTCCATTGATGTTCATCTATTTTGATGTTTTGATTGGATTTGATTATGATTATGATTATGATTATTATTATTATTATTATTATTATTTATCAATATATAATATATATTTCACATGCAATATATATATATATATATATATATATATATATATATTCACACACATATATATATATATTCACATGTATATATATACATATATATATATTCACATATATATATTTGTTATATATATATGTGTGTATATATATATATATATACACACATACATATATATATATACATATATAAAAGAAAAAGAAGAAAATGGAGAAATTGACATATAGGCATCAATGTATTGAAACAAATCCAATTTCGGTCAATATCAAACTCATAGAGCCTACTATTGTTTCCATGTCCAATCAGTTAATTCAACTTAGAAAAATTTAAATTAGCTTTATATTGAATTATAGTTATGAACATTTGTCAGGATCAGAACCGATAGAAAAAGTTCATGTATATATATACACATATATATACTATATATGTATATATTCTATATATATACATATATATATGTATATATATATATTTTCTTTTGTTGTCTTACCGTTTTTACCAATATAATATATATATATATACCACACCATATATATATATATATATACACATATTATATACATATATATATATAATATATATATATATATATATATATATATATGTATATATATATATACACACATATTACATATATATATACATACATACATATATATCTATATACTTATATATCTCTATATACACACAAGGATATATGTGAACATATACACGCATATAAATATATATATATAAATATATTCACATATATATATATATATCATCATCATCATCATCATCATCCTCATTTAACGTCCGCTTTCCATGCTAGCATGGGTTGGACGGTTCAACTGGAGTCTGGGGAGCCCGAAGGCTGCACCAGGCCAGTCAGATCTGGCGTGTTTCTACAGCTGGATGTCCTTCCTAACGCCAAACACTCCGAGAGTGTAGTGGGTGATTTTATGTGCCACCGACACAGGTGCCAGACGAGGCTGGCGAACGGCCACGCTCGGATGGTGTTTTTATGTGCCACCGACACAAGTGCCAGATGAGGAGCTGGCGAACGGCCACGATCGGATGGTGTTTGTTACGTGCCCGGATGGGGTTTGTTACGTGCCCACAGCACGGAGGCCAGTCGATGCGGTACTGGCTACGGCCACGTTCGGATGGGTTTCTTGTGTGCCACCGGCACTGGTACCACAAAGATACAAATTCCATTGATGTTCATCTATTTTGATTTGGTTTGATTTTCACTTGCCTCAACAGGTCTTCACAAGTGTCACATACTTGCCTCAACAGGTCTTCACAAGTGTCATAAGAAGGAAGGTATGCACAGGTAGACTGACTACGTCCCAGGTAGGGGCCACGGGTTATGGCCTGACTAGTCTTGCCGGGTCTTTGGATGGTGTTTTTATGTGCCACCAACACAGGTGCCAGATGAGGCTGGCGAACGGCCACGATCGGATGGTGTTTGTTACGTGCCCACAGCACGGAGGCCAGTCGATGTGGTACTGGCTACCACCACGTTCGGATGGTTTTCTTGTGTGCCACCGGCATGGTACCACAAAGATACAAATTCCATTGAGTTCTCATCTTTTTGATTTGTTTTGATTGGATTATGATTATGATTATGATTATTATATTATTATTATTATTATTATTATTATATTCATATATATATATATATTGTCAATATGTATATATATATATATATATATATATATATATTATTACACACATATATATATATTCACATGTATATATATACATATATATATATTCACATATATATATTGTATATATATATATTGTGTATATATATATATAATACACACATACATATATATATATACATATATAAAAGAAAAAGAAGAAAATGGAGAAATTGACATATAGGCATCAATGTATTGAAACAAATCCAATTTCGGTCAATATCACAAACTCATAGAGCCTACTATTGTTTCCATGTCCAATCAGTTAATTCAAATCTTAGAAAAATTAAATTAAAGCTTTATATTGAATTATAGTATTGAACATTTGTCAGGATCAGAACTCGATAGAAAAAGTTCATGTATATATATACACATATATATACATATATATGTATATATATCTATATATATACATATATATGTATATATATATTTTTCTTTTGTTGTCTTACCGTTTTTACCAATATATATATATATATATATATAAACACACATATATATATATATATATACACATATATATACATATATATATATATATATATATATATATATATATATATATATATATGTATATATATATATACACACATATATACATATATATATACATACATACATATATATATATATACTTATATATCTCTATATACACACAAGGATATATGTGAACATATACACGCATATAAATATATAATATAAATATATATATATATATATGTTGTTTTATTTTGTTTGTCTTAGTTTTATTTCAGTCCAATCACAAGCACACTTCTTTGATTTCTTTAAACGCATACAAACCAAACTCAGAATCAAAGCCAGAGGTGATGCTGATGATGATAATGACGATTGAAAGAGTACAAATATAAACCAGTTCCTCCTATATTTACCCTCACATATATATCTACATACATACACATATACACACAGTTTCAGACATGTATATATTTTGTGAGTGCATATGATGTGGGCGAGCATAATGCGTTATGAAGTCAAATAGCTAGTAACAGGAAGTAGATTACAGGAAGTAGATTACAAGAAGACGTTGCAAATTTCGTTAGTCACAATTATGGACATCCTTAAAATGCAGACAGACACAAATGTATTCTTAGAAGGAGAGTTCTAGCCTTCTTTGTCTGTTATCTCCAAGTTTAAACTTTCACAAAGTATTTTTGGCTTCTTAAAATGATGCTAAGATGATGAGATGCATGCAGACAGCACTAGCGATACATATGTCTCGAGCAAACTTTACTGCTTACTTAGTTGTAGACATGGCTGTGTGGTAAAAAGCTTGCTTCTCAACCACATAGTTCTGGGTTCAGTCCCACTGTGTGGCACCTTCGATTTAGGAGACGGAAACTGAAAAAAGCTCATTCTATATATAGGTGCAGGGGTGGCTGTGTGGTAAGAATCTTATTTCCAAAAAGGCGACGAGCTGGCAGAAACGCTAGCATGCCAGGCAAAATGCTTAGTGGTATTTTGTCTGCCGCTACATTCCGAGTTCAAATTCCGGCGAGGCTGACTTTGCCTTTCATCCTTTCAGGGTCGATTAAATAAGTACCAGTTACGCACTGGGGTCGATATAATCGACTTAATCCGTTTGTCTGTCCTTGTTTGTCCCCTCTGTGTGTAGCCCCTTGTGGGCAGTAAAGAAATAAGAAGCTTATATCCGAACCACGTGATTCTGGGTTCAATCCCACTGTGTGGCACCTTCGATTTAGTAGATGGAAACTGAAAGAAGCTCATTGTATATAGGTGCAGGTGTGACGGTGTAGTAAGAAGCTTACTTCTGAACCACATAGTTCTAGGTCCAGTCCCACTGTGAAACACCTTGGAGTTGGTAGACAGAAACTGAAAGAAGCTCATTGTATATAGGTGTAGGTGTGGCTGTGTGGTAAGAAGCTTGCCTCCCGACCACATTGTTCCAGGTCCAGTCCCACTGTGTGGCACCTTGGTCAAGTGTCTTCTACTATAACCTCAGACTGACTAAATCTTGTGAGTGGATTTGGTTGATGAAAACTGTAAAGAAGGTCGTTGTATATATATATATGTGTGTGTGTGTGTGTGTGTGTGTGTGTGTGTGTGTGTGTGTGTGTGTGGTGTGTGTATTTATGTGAATGTGCCTGTGTTTGTTGCTCCACCATTGCTTGAAAACCGAAGTTGGTGTGTTTACATGCCCATAACTTAGCAGTTTGGCAAAATATAATAAGTGCTAGTAGAATAAATACTAGGCTTACAAGAATAAGTCCTGGGGTCGATTTGTTTGACTAAAGGCAGTGCTCCAGCATGGCCACAGTCAAGTGACTGAAACCAGTAAAAGAATAAAGGAATACATATGTGTGTTTGCGTGTGTGTGTGTCTGTGTGTGTGTTTGTCCCTTACCACCACTTGAGAACCAGTGCTGGTTTGTTTACATCCCCATAACTTAACAGTTTAGCAACACAACTACCATCATCATCTAAACCACTGCCGCCACCACCATCATTGCTAGCATTACAATGAGATTATTGCAAATATCAACAGCAACAACAACACCACCACAACCACCACCACCACCACCATAACCACCGACACCAGGCTTTAAAAAAAAAAACAAGCACTGTGGTAAATTCAGTCAACTAAAAATTCTTTAAGTTGGTGCCCCAGCATGGCCGCAGTTTAATCACTGGTGCAAGTAAAAGATAAACGACATATGGTATGTGATACAAACAAACAGGATTTGCATTTGGATACAGCCATAATCACCAACATCATCATCATTGTCATCATCATCACCATCATCATCATCCTCATCCTCAGCAACAACATCATCATCAACATATCATCTTCATTGTCATCACCATCCATCATTATCATCATTACCATCCATCATCAACATTATCATCATCGTTGTCATCATCGTTTCTTAAAGTCTGTCTTGCATGTCATCTTGGACTGGGTGAATCAGATGGATGCCCTTCCTAACATCAACCACTCTGAGAATGTAGTGGGTGCTTTTTACATGCCACCAGCATGGGAGCCAGTCAGGCAGCACTGGCATTGACCATGCTCAAAATGGTTCTTTTTACGTGCCATTGGCACAAGTACCCCTCAGGCAGCACTGGCATCAATCATGCATGAATGGTGGTTTTTACGTGCTTGGATTCAGATAGAAATGTGTAAGAAACAGCTGTAATGGGCTGACAATGGTCCACTGTCTGTCATCATTCATTTGATTTTTTTAAATATATATATATATATATATATATCATCATCATCATCATCGTTTAACGTCCGCTTTCCATGCTAGCATGGGTTGGACGGTTCAACTGGGGTCTGGGAAGCCAGAAGGCTGCACCAGGCCCAGTCTGATCTGGCACAGTTTCTACAGCTGGATGCCCACCACTCTGTGAGTGTAGAGGGTGCTTTTTACGTGCCACCGGCACAGGTGCCAGATGAGCCTGGCAAACAGCCATGATTGGATGGTGCCATGATCGGATATATAATATATATATATATATATACCTATGTATGCATGTATGTATAGTTTTTATCAAATTCACATTGGTCATCCTGGGGCTATAATAGAAGAAATTTACCCATGTTGCTATTCAGTGGAACTGAACACGATGCCATATGGTTGGGAGTAAGACTTCTGAACCACACATACATAACCACCTAAAAATAAAAAAAAAGCCAAAAGGAAAAAAAAAAGAAAAAGAAAGGAACAATATGTTGAGAAAATTTAACTGATACATGTTGTAACAGCAGCCAGTTATTAGATTCATAGTTTGATGGTTGCTGTATACAAAGAATGGATATGCAGTTCTTTGAAAATATAATTCTGGTAAATTGTTGATAATGACTTTTGTTGGGGACAGCAATGATCTATGTCAATGGTGTACCATTCACAAGAAGAATATAAACTCCGACGTAATTTACATGAAGCCAACCTATAGAATTGGACAACAGGAAACAATTTTTCTCATTTGTTGGATCAAAAGAGACAACATGCGTTATCATTATACTTGTTGCTTTATAATCTAACCATTTATTATTCGATCTGCAACCTTTATAACCTCAATTATATAGACTGACCATTTGTTCCAATTTAAGTTTATTTGTAGCACTAGTTTCACTACTATCGCCTGCCTACTGGAATTTATACCTGTTCTGGATAAAATATCACAACCTGACATACTTGTGTGATAAAGAGAGACAATTGCTTGTTCTTTCATGATCAGAGCTTTCTATAAACGAATGTGGTTTGTTCTATTGATTTTTTTTATTCTTCATTCTCCCAAAAGATCTGTTGCATATGAATTAACCGCTAAGAATCTAATGTATGTAATATTATATGTTATGATATAATACAAAACGATTTTATACATTACAAGCCGAAATTTGAGAGAGAAAAGAGAAACTGACTTTCTAACAGGAAATAAAATATGATGATGATGATGATCCACCACTTGGATAAATGTTGGACTATTTCACTTGTTAGTATCAAATTGATGCTTATAATTTCCTGTGTCAGATCTCTTATCTCTTATTGAGATTAGGTGAAGTGAAATGATGTAGATTAAGGTTTCTTTTCAATAAACATAAACACTTGGAGGTGATTTGAACTTGCAATTTGTATCTATCAGCTTACCTCTGTCTGGCAATGTATTAGTACATATATATATATATATATATACAGGAGTGGCGGTGTGGTAAGTAGGTGCAGGAGTGGCTGTGTGGTAAGTAGCTTGCTTACCAACCACATGGTTCCAGGTTCATTTCCACTGCGTGGCACCTTGGGCAAGTGTCTTCTATAGCCTCAGGCCGACCAAAGTCTTGTGAGTGGATTTGGTAGATAGAAACTGAAAGAAGCCCGTCGTATATATGTATATATATATATATATATATATATATATATATATATATATATATATATATATAATGTGTGTGTGTTTGTGTGTCTGTATTTGTCCCCCAACACACTTGACAACCGATGCTGGTGTGTTTATGTCCCCATAATCTAGCGGTTTGGCAAAAGAGACTGATAGAATAAGTACTAGGCTTACAAAGGTAAGTCCTGAGGTTGATTTCTTTGACTGAAACAAGTGAAAGAGTAAAAGAGAGTATATATACATAAAGAATACGAGGGGTTTAATTCAGTGGTGATCTAAACGAATAGGTACACTGTGTAGGTACTATAAGGGGTCATCTGTTAAGTTCACAGCTGAGGCTGGAGCTAGGGATATATATATATACATGCATATACACACACACACACACACACATATATATATGTACATACATATATATATACGTATATACATACACACACACATGGAGCTGTACTTTTGTGATCATTTCTAACAATTTGCGTAAGAGTCCAACAGTCTCTGTCTGAATATTTTGGTTTTCTTCCATTGTTTTGTTTCGATGAGGAGGTTTTTCCCTCTTTCTCAAAGGCTGTCATTACTTTTGAGACAGTACTTCTTGATACACCAAACATTTCGACTAGTTTCATTACGCTAGCACCTGCCATACGAGCACCAACAATTTGGTCTCTTTGAAAGTCGAATACATCTCTCATTCTAATGAATTTTAATTACCTTTTTTTAATGATATCTGAAAAAGAAACAGCAATTTTAGCAAAACATTTTAAGCAACACTAATAATAAATCAAAAAACATAAAAATAGACAAGCTTTTGACGGTTTTATAGATATTTCAAAATTATGATTTTATGATGCTAGATGTTTCCATTATTTTGTCCAACCCTTCTACATTCACTAAGATTTATTCCTACAACTAAACCACTTGGTAAATACCTAATACCTTCCAAATTTTTCTTTTACCTTTAGAAACATCAAGTATATTCTTTAAAACGTTTCTAATACAATTCCTCCAAAGATCTAATTACGAAACCATATTATTCGAAAATGTTTATTTCCTATTAAAAAAACTTAAGTAATTTTAATAACCACTCCATAAATTCTATACATGCTTAGACTCTTTATGGCAATGAAATACTTGCCTGGAAGCAATTAACCAACCAGATGCAATTGGAAAAATAATCTCTTGAACAATCTGCTTCTTATAATTGCTTTCACAGATTACAAATATAATGTCTCTTGCTTATTCTTTATTTCATTTTTAATCTTTCTTTTTTAATAACTGACTCTTTATGATCTTTTTATTATTAAATAATAATAACAATAATAATAATAATAATAATAAATAATAATGATAGTAATAATAATAACAATAATAATAATAATTATTATTACTATTATTATTATTATTACTACTACTACTACTATCATTATTATTATTATCATTACTACTACTACTACTACTACTACTACTACTACTACTACTATCATCATCATTATTCTCATTATCATTGTTATTATTATATCATTGTTATTGTTATGGTTCTTGTTCTTGTTCTTGTTCTTGTTCTTATTATTATTATTACTATTATTATTATTATCATTATTATTGTTATTATTATTATTATTATTATTATTATTACTACTATTATTATTACTATTCTTATTATTATCATTATTATTGTTATTTTTATTATTATCTCTTATTGTATTATTACTTCTACAACAATGATAATTATTATTGTTAGTGTTATTGTCATCAATATTGTTATCATCATCATCATCATAATTGTTATTTTTGTTCTTTGTCTTGATATTATCATCATCATAATTATTATTACTATTATCATTATTATTAATATATTATTATTATATCCATCATCATCATCAACATCATCATCATCATCATCATCATTATTATTATCATTTGTATTCAATTAATTTCTTTCCTCCCACCAACAGAAAGAAATGTATATTTCATTTCATGTTTGAATAAATAAATAAACGAATAAATAGATAAATTAATTAATTAATAAATAACTGAAAAAAAAAGTTAAAAAAAGAAAATAAACAAAAACAAAAATGAAATGTTTTTATCTTTCATAAAGAGGTCAGTAAGAAATCAGCAGAACAATGGTAAAACTTGTCAGCACTTAACCTATGGTGTGTTGCCATTAATGCCTGTAGAGAAAGTCTCTCATAGAACAGTGACAGTGAAATGTATGTAGGTATTTGTGCAGATATGTGCATGTGTGTGTGTATGTATCAATAGATATATAGACAGATGTATATACATATCTTTATACGTATGTATTGATATATATATATAAATATATACATATATATGTGTGAGTGTGTGTGTATATGTGCATATATTTATATGTACATATATATATGTATGTATGTATATAAATATGTAGATATGGATGTAAATAAGTGTATTTCCATGCATATCTATCTATCCATCCATCCATACATCCATTAATCCAGCTATATATATATATATATTATATGCCCTGGCTGGCTTCCGTGTCGCTGGCACATTAAAAGCTCCAACCGATCGTGGCTGATGCCGGACCCTCCCCTGGCACCTGTGCAGGTGGCACGTAAAAAGCACCCACTACACTCGTGGAGTGGTTGGCGTTAGGAAGGGCATCCAGCTGTAGAAACTCTGCCAGATCAGACTGGGCCTGGTGCAGCCTTCTGGCTTCCCAGACCCCGGTCGAACCGTCCAACCCGTGCTAGCGTGGAAAACGGATGTTAAACGATGATGATGATGATGATGATGATATGTATATACATATTCCAAGTAAGAAAATGGAGAGGCACATTAGTTGGTTCATCAATTTTAGGACATTAAAATGTTGACTTATTTATTTATCAAAACGACAACCATAATAACATACATACATACAGTATACTATTCAATGCATATAAGAAAAGAATACAAGCAGTTATTGTAAAACATGGATATAAATTATTAAAATCACTCACAATATAAATTTTTTTTGTAATGAGAGAAAAAAACCAAAGCTGTGTAGATTTTAGAACATTTATAGATAGAAGGTCTTACAGCTGTTTCTAGGATATTTATTATATTTCTTCATTGGAGACGGTGTGAGAAGATGGTTAAGCATATCCATTTGTCTATCTATTACTGCATATTTGCTTGTGTCTCTTTCTGTATATTTATTTATACATATATATGTACATTTATGAATAATAAAGTATATATATATATATCATCATCATAATCAT
>NC_042999.1:2061905-2086905 GCF_006345805.1 Octopus sinensis | reverse complement strand
TATCTCACATAAACATAGACATTGATCATAGACCCAACTCATTTCCAGTTTGTTGAGCACTCTCGGTGAATAAACTCTTCTGTTAGACGAATGAAGACATAGTTTGTGAGATTCATGTGCATCCACTTACAGTAGGTATATATGTGTGCATATGTGGGTGAATGAGTATATGTGTGTATTACATATACGCACATATGTGTATAATTGCGTATAAGCATGTATGTAATTTTTTTCCCCTTCATCACAAGAAGATGTGATAAATTTCCATTAGAATTCAGCATTTCACATTCTTTTCTAGTTTGTTTCGTAACATGTTTTCTTTTGCACATGTAATATAGTGCCACACACATATATATGCACTTATCATATTTTGGCATTAAAAATATATATCCATATGGCTGTAATGTTTAGTGATGGACATTTTACAGCTCTGCACACTGAACACATCATTCTGTTGCTCACATATATTTCTATGTGCATCAGAATGAATAAATGCATAAGATATTAATACCCTTTCTGCATTTATATATATATATATATTTTTTTTTCCTCTTTTTTTCTTCTCTCTCGCTCTCTTCGGCGAAGTTTATTCTTAAAAGCTTTCAGCCAGATTATCTAGTTTGAATATGTTATGATTTTATTTTCTCAACCAAACTACAGGCTTCGTATCACCTTCTTTCCAGTTACAATAGTTTGCTATAAATATAACACTAATTACGTTGAAACAGTATGATAGCCGGCCGGTATCTTTCTAATCTTAAGACCAAAAATTGCTGTAGATGTTCGGAGATAAACAGAAATAGGTTTATTAACATTTCTGTATATACTAAACAGAATGTATTTGTTTGACTTATGTAGATATAAGAGAATTGGTAATTGAAAAGAAGAGTGAAAATGCTGAGTGGTATTAGAAAAAGCAAAGACAAAATACTACCGAACTGAGATTGAAATCAAACGGTGCAAAACACGGTCATGTGTTATTACTTATAGACCGTCGATTGGTCTCAATGTTAAGCTTTCAGTTGTTCGACCGAGTGAATTCCTTCTATGAAGTTAAAGTACATTGATTCTAGACAGACATGTGAACATCATCATCATCATCGTTTAACGTCCGTTTTCCATGCTAGCATGGGTTGGATGGTTCGACCGAGGTCTGGCAAGCCAGGAGGGTGCACCAGGCTCCAGTCTGATCTGGCAGTGTTTCTACAGCTGGATGCTCTTCCTCACGCCAACTACTCCGTGAGTGTAGTGGGTGTTTTTTACGTGCCATCAGCACAGGGGCCAGAGCAGGCTGGCAAACAGCCACAATCGGTTGGTGCTTTTACGTGTCACTGACACGGAAGCCAGTCAGGCGGCGCTGGCATCTGCCACGTTCAGACGGTGCATTTTACACGTCACCGGCATGGGTATCTTAACAACACTTAATGCAATTATCAGGCCAAGTGTATGGCCTCAAAATTATGAGTAGAAACCAGAGTGAGTCAGACAGACAGAAAAGTCGAATGCGGTATTGGACTATTTCTTTTATTGGCTAAAATCATATTGAAGACAAAGTCGATACTAATGATATTTGAACTCAGAATCTTCAGAGCTGGAACATATACTGTGCTCTTGTGACTTGGCCAATGTACCGGCTGTATACATTTAATATAAAGCCTTGGCAAACTGAAAACATCTCTGACGTTGTGTACACCCAATCCTAAAGACTTGGCTTTCTTGTAAATAAATAAATAAATACATAAATAAATTTATTAATCCAATTTATATCGAATATTATTTTATTGATTACAAAAAAATTTTCTGTTTTCAGAAATTGCATAAAAAATTGGATTAAGCCCTTTGGCAGCTTGACTGATTTTGGCAATTTGGTAGGAAGTCAAACAATAAAAAAAAGTCAATAATTATATATATATATATATATATATAAAAAAAGAAACACCCTTTAAGTCTAGAAATATAAAATATTCTTTTCCTCTCTAGACACAAGACCTGAAATTCTTGGGGAGGTGGGGGGTCAGTAGATTAGATTGATCCCAGTATGCAACTGGTACTTAATTTATCGACCCCAAATGGATGAAAGACAAAGACGACCTCAGCGAAAGTTGAACCCAGAATGTAAAGAATATAAAGACAGATGAAATACTGCTAAGCATTTCACCCAGCGTGCTAACGTTTCTGCCAGCTTGTCACCTTCACAAACCAGGGAGCCTAATAATTGACGTGGTAGTGCCAGGAGATCAACGTATTATCATGAAAGAAAGAGAAAAGATTGATAAATATGAAGACCCGAGAATTGAGATCGCCAAGGTGTGGCAGCTACGAGAGTCAAACAGAAAGATTGTCCTTATTGCCATCAGAGCATTGGGTTCAAAACCACGCAAGCTGAAGAAACATCTGGAAACTTTAGAAATATCCTATGAAGATATTTCGTTACTGCCCCTGTCACTTTCCCTCACTAAGCTTTCAGTCAAACTGTAACATCTCTTATCCTTAGGACACTAAGTGTGTCTCAGCCAGTTATTGTAACAAACATGCAGATTAAAAGTAAATAATAATAATAATAATATAATAATTAAAGGGACCTTTTGAGAGGGTTGGCATACTGAAACTGAAGAAAATTCTAACTGGGCCCCACCTGCAAGGTCACGTGCTGTTTATCTTGATATGAGATTACCATGTCACGCACATATAGTTGTGATACGATATTAAGAAACTTGATCTTAATCTGGGAAAGGATACTAAGAAGAAAACATGTTTCTTGGGTGCAGCATGGATTATCTGGAAAAGTCCTTGATACAATGTAAGAATAAATCTGAGGAATAGAAAAATATTTTTGTTAATATCCTTTATAATTTCAAAATACATGGCTGCCATAAAGGTGTCATTGTCATACCTTAACCACCTAAAACTGTCAAGAGAATCTTATTTTTATTCATTTGTTTCATTGAAAGGTTTGAAACCATGAAATCTGTTATTTCCCAACAAACTTCAAAACAGAAATCTCTTCTGAAATCTTAAGCTCATAATCTATATTTTAAAGGTGAAGGTAACATATAATAAATGATGTCTGTTTGACACGTGTACCTGTCAGGTGTTGTATCATTTATTATTGGATGGTGGTATGTGTTTTATTCTTCTCAGAGGACGTGTTTCAAAATAGGATTTGGATTAAAGGGAATTGCAATGCATTCTGCGATTCAGCTGACAAAATGATCTTGGATTTCTTTGAGTTTTCTAACATAGATTTCAAGTAAAGATTCTCAATGAGACAAAAGTTTAACCAATGCGAAAGGTTACCATTGAGAACATTGCTAATCAAATGAGAAATACCACAGAACGTTAACCACCTTTCACACAAATATAGAATAATGCCAATTAGAAATGGTAAAATATGAGTCCTGTAAGCCCTCTCTGCTACAAATTTATTTCTGAAGAAAATATTCATGCATCTGTTTCAAAGAATTCCTTATTCAAGCTCTTTTCATGATACATTATTCAACTTACCCTGGTTACAATTACCATTCTCAGGTAACTGTCACATTATTTTCTCCGTTATTCTTTGAGAGATGTTCCATTCCTTGTACCTTAATTCCCCCTTTTCCAAGAAGTTGACATGGTAATCTATGGCTTGTTTCTTGGCACTTCACATCTGTCAATTTCTCAGATCGAAAATCTCACTCATGTGAGTCCTATATTTAAAACTACCAAATGGAAAATTTACAGTTTACCATTTTATAAATGTTTTACACTGTCCTTGTCACTGTTTTCTGTAGTTTGTATAATTATGTTTCTTTATTAGCCACACAGGGCTGAACACAGACGGGACAAATTACAAAGTAGAGCTTTTTGGGGTGGGGAGAAAAACAAAGTGGGGTAAGTTTTCAATCAAAAGGGATTGTAAAAAGGAAAGAAAAAATTTCTTTTTAAATTAAAAAAATTATTGATAGGGATCGGGTATCACAGTGTCATGATGTAAGGTGTAAAGGGGGAAGCAGATAAGGTTTATCCGTGGAAAGAAAAGCCTACGGAAAAGACCACGATAACCTCGGTCAATAATGTCACATGTTAACACATTTATTTGCAAGTAAGTAACTCTCTATTTTAAATTTTTCCGGGTTCATAGGATTATGCTCAAGGTGGCTTCGTCATTCATACGTGCCATCCTTGCTATATTCACCCATCTTGTTTTGAAACTTCGCTAGACAAAACTTGCCTTTCTACTCTGACTTTCCTTTTCAAGTGATACTTGAAGAAGTTGATGAGAGATTGACCAGAGAGGAAAGTGTTTGTTTCCAATCCTTTCATATGCATCCACCAGATACATTCTTTCGCCATAGGCACAAGCATGATGAAAATAGCTCTTCCTTCCCATTTCAAGGAAGGAGGCATGACGATATTGACGAGTTTGTATAATCATGATAATCCGGAAACAATTACGATAGATGAGATAACGCTCAGGGTCAGAGGAGAGAGCAGAACCCCTCGTTGATACAAATGTGGCCAAAAAGGCCACATTAGGGTACGCCATTCTTGTGGTTTGCAGGGCCATCATCTTTTCTACGTTGACAAGCAGTATTGCAGCTACTAGCCTGGCTACATGAATCTCAGGGGGTATAAGTTCTACCCTAACCCTGGAAGCACGTCCCCCAATGTATATGGGTAGAAGTACCACTTCTTCCGTCTTTAAGAGTGTAGCCGACTATAGCCTGGCAGTAGCTACCTCTTGGAACTGCACCTCCATCGTTCCAAACTTCCTTCCTCTGGTAAGGTAAGAAATCCCTTGCTGGATTGTTTTTAAAACTTTTTCAGTATGCAGGGTCGACATGATTTCTATTTTCTTGGTTTTTACAAGTATGTCCTGTATATGATAGTTCTCTCCTTCATTGCTTTTACATCTTCTTGGGGAGGGGAACCTTTACATCGCACCACTCCCTCAAAGCATGTTCTTATAGTTGCTTAGTTCCAACAATTCCATTTCATTGCTGTAGCGCTTGGCCTCTGCAGCAAAATTTCTTTTTTTCTCCTTTTGTTCCTCCATTACATTCACTGCTCTCAGTAGTTCCTCTTCGAAAGACATAAGCTCCTGGGGGAAGGGGTTGATGTTTTCATTCTCCATCCTTAACACCAGTGCTATCGCCTTCGAAGAAGGGAGAAAGCATCAACAATCTGCCGTAAGACAGTAAAACGAAGTGTAAAATAAAGTGTTTAAAAACATGAAACTAACAACAATCAACAACTTTCGACTTACTTTTGACAAATGACTTCAACTCTAATCCAAAGGTGTAAAGATATTTCTTTATTACCCATAACGGGTCAACGAAGAGTGATAATACATCACATGTGGGGACATAAAACAAAGGAAAAAAATAAAACGTATGATATAATGTAAAAAATGAAAATGAGAAATGAAAATGGCGTTACTTGCCCCATCAAGTGACATCAGTTGCTCCCTTCACCTCCGTTTTCCATTATATCAATCCCATACCGTTTTTTCAGCTCTTTATATTTTATAGACCTCTGTAAGTTCCCCGTGTCATAATCTACTTTCCACAGCTCATAGTCTCCTTTGTGTCCCTTTATTTCAGTTTGCTGTTCCTTTCTTAACAAAACCGTACCTTCTCCTTCAATACTCCCTTCCTTCTCTACATCAACATAAACTATATTTTCCCAAAGGTGTAAAAAATAAAAAAGGGTTAAATTTTTGCTTTTATAATTACATATACAAGACTGGAAGATATCATTATTATATTTTATGCAAATATAAAAAATATTTGTGTACTGACGCAATATAGAGTAAATTAATGTGCTATAGTTAAAGTATTATATTTAAAATCAATTTGTTATATATTAGAGGTGTACAGGTTCAAGTTTCAAGATGACAAATTTCAGGCACTCATCCAATGGATAATTTATATCATGTGAACATGTGATATACTCTAAAATAATTCAATTTCTATTTTCTTACAACAATCCTACTATTTTATTATGATGTCACAATAAAGAATACAAGGTATTAATGTGAATCTTACCTTGATGATCCTTTATAGTGATGATTCTTTTATAAAACCTATGCCTACAGATATATATATATATAATATATATATATATATAGATATATATATATATATATATATATTATATATATATATATATGAAAAAACAAGTCAAAAATAGAAAATGCTAAGATGATTTTATAGTGAATCTTTCAGTACCGGTTTCGGTCATTTTGAGACCTTTTCAACTGTAACGATTAAATAATTAAATTTAGAAAAATTAGAAGAAAAGTTTTTTTAAAAGAATATTTCTGTAGTAGTGTTCAGATATAAGTAGCATTCTGCCTTTCTCTGACTCCCTTGTTTGCACTTGTGTGTTCGAGGTCGTTTTCAGTTCTTGGTAGGATAGGTGAAGAATAATGAGGCTGATGTGGAGAGGGGGTGGGGAAATCTGGGAATGCCTTAATGGTCGTATTTTGAATGGTCAGTGGCTGACGGTAGTCGCAGTTCAATTCAGGAATTGTTTATGGAATTTGCGTAGGCGTTATACTGAAAGACATTAGTGACAAGGTTAAGGGGTGGAAGGTGGAGAAGTAGAAGAAGAAGAAGATGACGATGTTGATGATGATGATGATGATGATGAAGAAGAAGAAGAAGAAGAAGAAGAAGAAGAAGATGAAGAAGAAGGAGAAGGAGAAGATGGTGGTGATGATGATGACGACGATGATGATGATAATGATGATGATGAAGAAGAAGAAGAAGAAGAAGAAAAAAAAACAGAGAAGGGAGAATATGATTGGGTGTAAGTATAGCTGTGATGGGGCTGATTAGTAATGGATTCTATGGAGTGTAATATTTGTCTGTGTATATATATTTCTTTTATTCTAAAGTTGAGGTATATTAATTGTTTGTCGTAGACCCGTTAAGAAGTGGCTTGTATTTTGTAATAAAGAGATTTTCTTTACTTATTCGTTGTCTCGAGGTTGTATCGTCCCTAAATTGGTAGAGGGGGAAAATTCTGAAGTTTGGTGTTTTTTTGTTGGCGCAAGTATCTATGTGTTGGCTAAAAGCTATTTTTCTGTTTTGGGGAATTTTTATATATATATATATATATATATATATATATATATATAGAGGGCATTATTACACATAAATTTATGTGTAATAATGCCCTCTATATAATATAAATAAGTATATTCAAGGGAAAAAATTTACAGATTTTTTCTCTTATGAGGTTTTTCACGCTAACTACTTAATAATTTCTCCTATTTTTAAATTATATATATATACAAAATTAAGAGGAATGACTACTAAAGTGGACACCCTATATGCTAAACATAGACGTCAAATCGCCATTACCACGAAGAATGTGTTCTCAAGAAAAAACCTCAGCAAACGCCAAAATGTAAAACTGAGCAAGACAAATGAAAATATACGAAATGAAAAACGTTTTCCATTTCGTATATTATATGGGTGTCCACTTTAGTGGCCATTCCTCTTAATTTTCTATGTAACACAATTTTTAATCTTCAGATTTTTTAAATATGCTAAGCCAGTGTGGTTTTAATGGTTTTAATTGATTAATATCAATTTCTACCCTTATTATTTAATTATATATATATAATATATATATATATATATATATATATATATATATATGTATATATACATTACGGAGATGTACTTGCATAGCAAGTGATTTGATCTGAGATCGTGTGCTGAAACGAAAACAATTGCAGCATGGGAGGTGTTTGTAAGCCATTTAAGAAACGCACAAAAGCCGTTCGATTCACTTCAACATTTAAGTTAAAGTTGTCAAAATATTTTTCGTCGCTAAAATCCACGACCTGTTCACTGACAAAAATCCGTGCAGCACGGATTTTTGTCAGTGAACAGGTCGCGGTCTTAAAGCGACGAAAATATTTTGACAACTTTAACTTAAATGTTGAAGTGAATCGAACGGCTTTTGTGTGTTTCTTAAATGGCTTACAAACACCTCCCACGCTGCAATTGTTTATATATGTATGTATATATATATATATATAATATATATATATATATATATATATATGTATATATATATGTGCATGTGCATACATTTGTGCAGATATGTGATATTTAACTCCAGATGCGCACACGGAAATGACATGTTCCATTTGTAATCTTAGATGCCAGTAGAGGTAAAATGGCAAACGGTGTATATTGTTCAGAATACTTAACGAGTAGCCAACTAATTGCAAAACGCCTACGTTTGATGGCTCATTAGTGAAACAGAATAATAAACTAACCGCAAACATAATTGCGTAGTGAACAAAATATGACCTTTCCACCCAGCATGATCGCTGCCCCCTCTTTCTCTCTGACATTGCATAAAAGCTATAAACGCAAGGATTATATTTAATATTTATACCCACATCTTCCAAACAAAATCAAATTTAATTTATTATGGCTTGCTTGAAACCTTTCTGTTTCTATAAGAATACCATTTGTTTTTTTCTTTTTATTTTCTGACCAAAATTGAAGATAGAAAATGATTTGGTGCAATGTTTCGAATTAACTCATCTGATTAATCATATTTAATTAGACTTCTAACCATTGTCCTTTATTCTTTTATTTGTTTCACTCATTTGACTGCGGCCATGCTGGAGCATTGCCTATATATATGTGACCGCGTGTATACCGTTGGTGATTTTTTTCCCCTCTGTCTTCCCTTCTCTGGATCTTTCCTTCTATGTTTCCGACGAAGAGCTCCGCTCGAAACATTAAACCCTCTTCTTTCCTTCTTTCCTGAGCGTCCAATAATACTATATTTGTTCCACATCCTCGTGTTGTTATGTTTTTTGTGCTTTCTTGCACCCCCTCTTCCCGACCCCACTCATCCCACCACCCCGCTTCCTCGCACTGTTGTCACTATACCCCCCAATCTCCCCCCCTCTCTGCAGCCGAGCGCTCTCTCCTCAGTAAGGGACTCCGCTTCACGCCTCTCACGCGCCTTTGTGACGAATTCGAGACTCGGACGGACGTCAACCAGTTCCTGCGCCGCCTCAAACTTTGCGCCTTCTACCACGCGTCTCCGCAGCGTCACGATAATCAGGATTGCTTTTTGGAGCTGGGGCGCCGCCCATCCAACTGGACGCCGCCCCCGGGCCAATTCAGTAGCCTAGACTCGTTTGTGAACGACTGCAACGCGTTGGTAAACCTGTTTGATTTAAAAAAAAGACCTCTCCGGGACAACCTCACACAGGCTGAATTGGTTGCCCTTCGCCACCTCCGTCGCCGCAATGACATTGTCATCAAACCGGCGGACAAAGGCGGAGCAGTAGTGGTATGGCGCGCGGATCTCTACAGGAGGAAGCGCTCAGCCAGCTTCAAAATCCCCTCTTCTATCGCCTCCTCCCCTCTCATATCCCACCTCTTCCTACCAACAGCGAGTGGCCTCCACATCCGCGATCTCATCTCTTCTTCTGCCTCTCCCCCACCAGCCACCAACCTCATCGTCCGCACACCCCCGCCCCTCCACCATCTATTTTCCTTCCAAAATTCATAAGCCCAAACCCTGGCCGCCCCATTGTTTCCGGCCTGTAATTGGCCCTACTAACACAATTCCCTATACCTCGACCGCTCCTGTCCCCTTTAGTCAAAACCCTCCTTCCCACATACATGATACCAACCAGCCCTCCGTCTCTTCAATTCCTTTCCTTCCCTTCCAGCCCCTTCTCACCTCCTCTTCACCCTTGACATCAAATCACTGTATACGGTGATTCCCCACAACGACGGTCTTCCTACTCTCCAACACTTCCTCGACCGTCGCCCCCCCCCCACCCTAGCACCCCACCCTCCTCCGCCTGGCAGAGCTCGTCCTAACCCTCAACTTTTCATCACGTTCGCCGGGAGAACGTACCAACAGGTGTCCGGGGTCGCGATGGGAACGAGAATGGGTCCAATTTCGCCAATCTCTTTGTTGGCTACATTGAGGCCCAAGTATTCTCCAATTCTCGGGCCGACCCCAGAACTATACGGTCGTTACATAGACGACTGTATAGGCGCCACCTCCCTTTCCCGCGAACAACTCTGCCACTTCATCTCTTTCCTCTCTAACTTCCACCCCTCTCTACAATTCACTTCCACCATATCCAATACTTCCGTTAACTTTCCTAGATATCTCACTCAGCATCGACCACCCCTCCCCTCTCCCTCACCACCTCCGCCTTCTTCAAACCCACGGATCCCACCTCTATCTCAACTTCTCCTCCTCCCATCCCTTCCACACCAAACGGGCTATCCCCTACTCCCAGTTTCCTCCGCCTCCGACGCTTGTGCAGCCGCGACCCAGGATTCGAGACCCAGTCTTAATACCTGGCCCGCCTGTTCAGGCTTCGAGGATACCCACCTACCCTGGCCTTGAACGCCCTCGCCCGCGCTCGTCGCATCGACCGCACCACCGCCCTTTCTCCTTCCAATCCACCCCCACCCCCAACCACACCCCTTCCCCCTCCTTTCCACCCCTCTACTCTACCCCTTCGTCGGAAGATACTTCGTGCCTTCCGTCGTCTCCAGCTCGATTCCACGACCCACCCCATTTTCCCCAACCCACCCCTGTCCTCCTTCAAACGAGCCCGGAATCTACGCGACCTCCTGGTCCGTAGCACCCTCGCTTCTTCCCCCTCGGCCCCACTCGGATCCTTCCCATGCTCCAGATCCCGCTGCAACACCTGCCCCTTCTCACCCAACACCACTGCTGTCACCGGTTCCAACCGGCGAACTGTACGTATCGGGTATTCCTTTACGTACACCTCGTCTGGACTCATATACTGCATTAAATGCAACCGCTGCAGGATGCTGTATATAGGACAGACGACGCCGGGTGTCAGACCGATTCACCGAGCATCTGTGGGATGTTTGTCTATTTCCAATTCTCCCGTCGCACGGCACTTCCGCTCAGCCAGCCATTCCCTCGATGACATCTCGGTGTTTTGGTCTTGCCCCACACAACGGCTCTCCCCAATCTAGGCTTCACTTGGAACAATGTTCATATTCCTTCTACGGACTCTAACCCCCACACGACTCAACACAGCTCCCTCCTCTTAGTGACTGCGCTCCACTTCTTCCCCCCGCATCTTTTATTTTTAATTTTTTTGTTATTAATTATTATTTATTTTTATTTTTAAAAATTTTATAATTGTCCTTATGCAGTCACACACACAACTCACGTACCCACGAAACAACCTACTCCCACACACCACACACACACAACGTACATGCACATGTACGCACACATACTTCCACACCCACACACACACCCACACCCCCACGCGCACACACACATATGCCCGTGCACACACACACAGGGACAATACTCATACAGATACGCACACTCCTATAAACACCTAGCTGGGACGCACAGATACACGCACGTAAGCGCACACACGCACATGTACCTTACGCCCACACAACTCCAACCCCCCACACGTATACATTCACACACACACATACATACGTACACACACATAATACATACATAGATACATTCATACATACATACATACATACACACACACGCACACATACATACATACATACATTCATACATACATACATACATACATACATACACACACACACATACATACACATATGCACACATACATACATTCACACACACATACATACACACACACATACCCACACACACACGCACGCACACATACATACACACACATACATACTGCATACATACACACGTACACACACACACATACATACATACATACATACATACAACACACATACATACACACACACACATACATATACATACATACATACACACACACATACACAAATACACACATACATACACACACACATACACACATACATATATGCATACACACATACATATACACACATACGTACACACACGCACACACACGCACATACACACATACACGCATGCACACATACATACATATATATACATACATACACACACACATACATACACATACATACACACACTTACATACATACACACACATACATACACACATACATACATAGACACATATACATACACACACACATACATATACATACATACATACATACAGACACACACATGCACACATACACGCATGCACACATACATACATACACACACACAACTATACACACATACTATACACACATACATACATACACACACGCGTACATATACATACATACATACACATACACATACACACACACACTTACACACATACACCCATCCATACATACATACACACACATACATACACACTTACACACATACACACGCACATACACACACGCATACACACATACATACATATATACACACATACAAACACACATATATACATACATACACAAACATACATATACATACACACACACATACACATACACACACACGCACGCACACATACATACACACACACGTACATACATACATACATACACACAAACTTACACACATACACATACATACATACACACACATACACCATACATACATACGCACACATACACACCATATACATAACACACACACATACACACACTATATATACATACATACAAACACACACATGCACACATACACGCATGCACACATACATACATACACACACACATACATACACTACATACATAAATACATACATACACACACATACATAAACATACATATGTACACACACGCACATACACACATACACGCATGCAAAAATACATACATACACACATACGTACATACATACATACACACACATACATACATACATACGTACGTACATACATACATACACACACACATACACACACACATACATACATACACACATACACACACACATACACACATACATACACACACGCATGCATACACACATACACACACACATACATACACACACACACGCATATATATATACATACATACATACATACACATACACACACATACACACATACATACACACACACATATAAACACACATATAAGCCCCTACATTGTACACACACGCACACATATATACATACATACACTCGCACGCACGTACACACACACGCATACATTTACATATATATATATATATATACTATACACTCACACACACATACACGCGTACAAACACACACAAACTCACATACACACCGACAGATATACATACACAATATACACCCATCCGCGCACGCACACATACACACAAACACATACAAACGCACACATACACGCACATACATACACTCTCACACAAATGAACCCACATATACATCCCCCTACACACACACACGCACGTACAAGCACACACGTACGAGGGTTACGCCACACACCCACACTCTTCGCATACACACACGAACACACACACACACACACACACACACACACACTACAAACAACACACACATATGATGTTTTTTGACCTGTCTTTGACCTACCTTGACACAAACAGCTAGTAGTCATCACCACAGCTGGCTTTGTCATTATCTATTCACCAAAAATACACACACACACGCACGCACAAACACACTTGTCATCTTGCACACACACACACACGCACACACACAGGCATTCCCTGTTTTTGGAACTCTCTTGCATTATAAAACCATTTTTCAACTACCTCCAAATTCTGTTCTTTTCAACATGTGATCTCTTAAGCACCACCAGCTCAAATATTGTCTCCTCTGTCTTGCCTCCTTGGGATCTTTCCTTCTCCTTGTTTCCGACGAAGAGCTCCGCTCGAAACGTTAAACCCTCCTTCCCTTCTTTCCTGAGCGTCAATAATACTTTAATTGTTCCACGTCCTGCGTTGCTGTGTTTTTTTTCCCTTTTTTTCTGTGTTTTCTTGTTTGGATTAACTATATATATATATATATATATATATATATATATATAATATATATATATATATATATATATTATATATATATATATATGTATATACTATGGACGTCTTTCAGTTTTTGTTGACCAAATTCCCTCAGAAGGCTTTGGTCATTCTGAAGCTATAGTAGAAGGTGGCACAGTGGGATTGAACTCTGAACAATGTGGTTGGGAAGCAAACATCTTACCACACAGCCACTCCTATGTGGTCGTTTATACGTCTTCTTCTTCTTTTTTCTGCCAAGAGTTTTGACTACGGTATTTTTACTATCTTTTTCTTTTTTTTCTCTATTCATCGAAAGCATAAACTTTAACTACTCACTTAAGGGAACATAGTCTCACAGTTTTACAGACACAGAAACACATAAACATGCATACAAACATCATCATCATCATCATCTTCATCATTGTCATCATCATCGTCATCATCGGCGTCGTTGTCATCATCTTCATCACCATTATCATCATTGTTGTTGTTGTCATCATCGTCATCATCACCATCATCATCGTCGTCGTCGTCATCCTCATCATCATCATCATCATCATCGTCATCATCATCATCATCATCATCATCACTATCATCATCATCCTCATCATTGTCATCATCATCATCATCGTCATCATCATCATCATCATCATCTTCATCACCATTATCATCATCATTGTCTTCTTCATCCTCATCATCGTCATCATCATCATCATCGTCATCGTCATCATCATCATCATCATCATCACTATCATCATTGTCATCATCATCATCATCACTATCATATCATTATCACATCATCAATCTTCATCACCATTATCATCATCATGTCTTCTTCATCCTCATCATTGTCATCATCATCATCATCGTCAATCGTCATCATCATCATCATCATCATCACTATCATCATTGTCATCATCATCATCGTCATCATCATCATCATCATCATCATCACTATCATCATCATCCTCATCATTGTCATCATCATCATCATCATCATCGTCATCATCATCATCATCATCACTATCATCATTGTCATCATCATCGCCGTCGTCATCCTCATCATTGTCATCATCATCATCATCGTCATCATCATCATCATCATCTTCATCACCATTATCATCATCATTGTCTTCTTCATCCTCATCATCGTCATCATCATCATCATCATCATCATCACTATCATATCATTATCATCATCATCATCTTCATCACCATTATCATCATCATTGTCTTCTTCATCCTCATCATTGTCATCACCATCATCATCATCATCGTCATCATCATCATCATCATCATCACTATCATCATTGTCATCATCATCATCATCACTATCATATCATCATCACATCATCATCACCATCATCATCGCCGTCGTCATCCTCATCATTGTCATCATCATCATCATAATCATCATCATCTTCATCACCATTATCATCATCATTGTCTTCTTCATCATCCCCATCATTTGATATTTAGTTTCCCATGCTTGTATGAGTCGGATGGAGTTTATTGAGACAGACTCCCTGTGACTCCCTGTGCGTTTCTTGTCCCCCACGCTCCCCTGTTTCTGAGCTTCGTAATATTTCCCTTTGGCCAGACAAGAAAGAAACGAAACCGTTTGCACAACGATGATTCTCGTTTGCAATTATCACG
Source organism: Octopus sinensis (assembly GCF_006345805.1). Taxonomy (NCBI): domain Eukaryota; kingdom Metazoa; phylum Mollusca; class Cephalopoda; order Octopoda; family Octopodidae; genus Octopus; species Octopus sinensis. The sequence continues at coordinate 2,071,361 of NC_042999.1, read as the reverse complement.
AAATGTCAAGAAAAGATAACAGTAACACACACACACACACACACACAGGAATGCGCATTAACACATATACAAATGCACACATACAAGTACGTATACGCATGCACACATACACAAACACACAAATACATGCATGCACATGTGCATGCATGTGCACATGCACACACACACAAACACACACACACGCACACACACACGCACACATGTGCACACACATGCACTGTGAGGTAACATGGATTTGCAACACTCTGTCCAATGCATCCCAGCATGGAAAGCAGAGGTATAATGACGATAATGATGTAGATGTGCATATATATGTATATATGTATGCATGCATGTATCCCTGTATGTATGTTTCCTCATCGTCATAATCATCATCATTTTACGTCCACTTTTCCATGTTGGTATGGGTTGGATGAGTCACCACAATCTTAGTTCATGTTGAGATTCCCTAATTACATAAATTTGCGTTCACGTTGACTTTATTTCTGAAACTGGGTGCTCTTCCTATCACCAACCACTTTGCTGGGTGCATTTTCTTGAGGCATCAATACTAGAAAAATTGTCAAGTCCTCAATGAGACACAACTGAAGGGTTACACTTTCTCCACTCATTTGCCATCACCTTTTCAGAGTGAACTCGGTGCATTCAATTTTTTCCTGGTTTCAACCGATCGATGCTTTTCAACCCCTTTACTGGATGCATTTTATTACAACACCAGCACTAGAGGGTTATTCTGCTCTTGATAAGCCTAAAGAGTCATCTTTTTTCATATTGTCTCCCAAAATTCACAAACTAGTTAACAAAGGGTGTTGGGGTACATCTTCTTTTCTACTCTAGACACAAGGCCCAAAATTTTGGGAGAGGTGGGGGTCAGATCGACTCTAGTATGCAACTATTGCTTAATTTATCGACCCTGAAAGGATGAAGGGCAAAGTCAACTGCGGCGGAATTTGAACTCAGAATGTAAAGACAGACGAAATACCACTAAGCAATTCGCCCGCTGTGCTAACATTTCTTATTTCTTCACTGTCCACAAGGGGCGACACACAGAGGGAACAAACAAGGACAGACAAAGGATTAAGTCAATTATATCGAACCCAGTGCATAACTGCTACTTATTTAATCGACCCCAAAAGGATGAAAGGCAAAGTTGACCTCGGTGGAATTTTAACTCAGAACGTAGCAGCAAACGGCATGCTAACGTTTCTGCCGGCTTCCTGTCTTGCATTGGGGTATATCTTATCATGCTCTCTCATAGACCAGTGGTTCTCAAACATTTCTTTTTCTATGGGATCATCTTTGATTCCTCTGTTATTCAGCTGGACCTTTGAAGACCATTTGATGTTTAAAAACCCTATAATATTTTTATTGTTAAATGTTATCTGGAATTTAAATTCGAATTGCAATGAAAGTAAACAAAATTTTCTTTAGAAGTGTTGAGATGTATTGAAAGATAATGAAATAATTTTACTATCAAACACAGGATGATGCTAATAATATATCATGAACAGGATAAACTACCCAAATTTTGCAAAAAAATCTGTTGGTGGCCAGCCACGAGACTCATGGTATATTATTAGCAGAAATGTTAGCAGGCTGGGCAAAATGCTTAGCAGTATTTCATCTACCGCTACATTCTGAGTTCAAATTCCGCCAAGGTCAACTTTGCCTTTCATCCTTTCAGGGTCGATTAAATAAGTACCTATTTCTTTATTACCCACAAGGGGCTAAACATAGAGGGGACAAACAAGGACAGACATAGGTCTTATGTCGATTACATCGACCCCAGTGCATAACTGGTACTTAATTTATCGACCCCGAAAGGATGAAAGGCAAAGTCGACCTCGGCGGAATTTGAACTCACAACGGCAGACGAAGTACCGCAAAGCATTTCGCCCGGTGTGCTAACGCTTCTGCTAGCTCACCGCCTTTCGATTAAATAAGTACCACATATGCACTGGGGTTGATATAATCGACTTAATCCGTTTGTCTGTCCTTGTTTGTCTCCTCTGTGTTTAGCCCCTTGTGGGTAGTAAAGAAATAGGTATATTATTAGCATTATCCTGTGTTCATTTGGAATTGTTTTAAAAAAATTCTTATAACATTTTGTTTATTGTAAAAGTATAACTAAATTACTGCAGATAAAATTTAACAGCAAAATCCTACATGGGCCTCCAAGGGCTATACAGGCCCTGGCAGAGGAACCTTGTCATATATCTATTGATTTATTTCCCTTCTTCCTCTACTTATAATCTACCAGTGACAGCCAAAACATAAGTATCATTCCTCTCTGATGCATAAGTTATATGTCTCCTATCCCTTGTTTGGACTCTTCACAAACTTTTTATTTTCTATGTACACAGCTCCATGCACACACTATAAAACATTTACCTTTATTCAGTCCTCCACTTGAATGGTCTCACTGTACATGTAATAGAGCTTGCCAACCATAAACAATTTTCTCTTTATCTGTTTCCTACAAGACAACAACATGGCCAGTTTGTGATGGCATCTCTTCAAACACTTTTAGACATTCCATGTATGGCGAATCTACTTCAAGAAAAATTTTTTCTATTTTCTTTTATTTTTGTTTTATTTTTATCTTCATGCATAATTTTTTTTTTTACTGCTTCTCTGAATTTATTTTTTTAATCTATTTATTCTTAATCATTCCACTGCTTATTTTTTTCCTTCACTTCCACAACTCCTTCTACATCTAGTGATTTTTAAAAATCTTCCTTAACTTTCAACTTCATTCTCTTTCCTTTTTTCCTTTATTCGCCAACATATTCTTCTCTTTTTCCAATTATCATTCTCTGCCTTCTAGTTCATCTGATTCTTTCACATTTTTTTTTATCTCACACTCTTTCCTTCATACATTACACTTTGTATAATCTTTCTCTTCTTATTCTTTCCTCATTCAATGATATTTCTTCGTGCTCAATTAATTCTCATTCTCCTTTAATTCCCAAATTTTCTTTATCCTCTCCTTCATCTGATTTCATTTACCTCTTTCCTTCTTTATCTTATTTATTCCTTCACATTTTTATCTCACATTCATTGCTTTTCAATATCTTTCACTTATTCTTTTCTCTTTCAATTTCATTCCTATTTGCTCTCTTATTTCCTTTTCTTCTTAAATACTTAAAATCTCAATTTTCTTCTCTCCAATTTTTTCTCAATTACTTCTTCCTCTACATCTTCATTTCTTTCCTTCATTATTTAATACTATTACAATCATGCTGTCTCATTTATCTCTTCTTCTTCTTCTTCTCCTCCTCCCCTCCTTCTTCTCCCCTCCCCCTCCTCCTCTCCTCCTCCTTCTTCTTCTTGATGTTGTTGCTGTTGTTGTTGTTCTTTTTCTTGTTGTTGTTGTCATTGTTGTTGTTCTTCTTCCTGTTGTTGTTGTTATTTTCCTTCTTCTTCTTCTTCTTCTTCTTCTTCGTCTTCTTCTTCTCCTCCTTCTTTTTCTTCTTTTTCTTGTTGTTGATGTTGTTGTTATTGTTGTTCTTCTTCCTGTTGTTGTTCTTGTTCTTTTCCGTTTTCTTTATTTTTCGTGTTGTGTTGTTGTTGTTGTTGTTGTTCTTGTTCTTATTCTTCTTGTTGATGTTGTTGTTGTTCTTCTTCTTGCTGTTGTTGTTTTTTTCCTTTTTCTTCTTCGTTTTCTTCTTCTTCTTCTTCTTCTTCTTCTTCTTCTTTTTCTTGTTGTTGATGTTGTTGTTATTGTTGTTCTTCTTCCTGTTGTTCTTTTCTGTTTTCTTCTTTTTCGTGTTGTGTTGTTGTTGTTGTTCTTATTATTATTTACTCCTCCTACTTGTTATTGTTGTTGTTGTTGTTCTTATTCTTCTTGTTGATGTTGTTGTTGTTATTGTTCGTCTTGCTGTTGTTGTTTTTTTCCTTTTTCTTCTTCGTTTTCTTCTTCTTCTTCTTCTTCTTCTTTTTCTTGTTGTTGATGTTGTTGTTATTGTTGTTCTTTTCCGTTTTCTTCTTTTTCGTGTTGTGTTGTCGTTGTTGTTCTTGTTATTATTTACTCCTCCTCCTCCTTGTTGCTGTTGTTTTTATTATCATCATTTCCTTCCTCTTCCTTCTTTTTCTCCCCCTGCTCCTCCTCCTCCTTGCATTTTTTTTTTCATTTTCCTTTTCCTAATATATTTTTTTTGTTTTGTTTTGCTCGTCTGTTTCTTTTCTCCCCCTTGTTTCATGCTAGAACGGTTATTTTAGCATGCGGAGAAATTGGAATTCAGTGTCTATTTTCAATTTATCTTCTGTTTAAAAACTGCCTCTGAAGAATCTCAACTCTATAATTACTTGAAAATATCATGCAAAAATAAGACTGAAACCATTTTTTAAAATTTTATTATTTCATCTTTTTATTTCTTTGAGATCATCTTAATTTCATTTCAATCATATCACTCCCATTTATTTTCTCTGGCAAAAGACTTTTAACCTTTTCCTGTATTTTCTCTAATCAAGCCTGCATAGTTCTCCCTCCTGACTGCAAAAGACAAAAAAAAAAAAAAAAAAAAAAAAGTAGAAAACCCAGAAGTTTTTTCTACTTGGAATTAATAAGTTTATTCTATGCAGCTAAACACATTGATCTTAGTGAAATGAAAAATACTTAGCCGGTTTTTGCTAAGCAATTAGCCGACTCGTACTCGTTAGTCAATAATATATTATAATTACTCGTGTTATATTCCAAACTGAAGCTGGAATATTGTTTAACACAAAATTAGTTTAGCATTAGTCTCTATTATTCAAATGCAGTTATGTAAAAAAAACTTTAATTTAGTTAGATATAAGCACATTAATTTAAGGTGACCAGTGGCATGGATGGATGAACGAAAACCATATAATAAAAATAATAATAATGATAGTAATAATAATAATAATAATAACAACAACAGCAACAATAATAATAATAACAATGACAATAATAATAATAATAATAATAATAATAATAATAATAATAATGATGATAGTAACAACAATAATAATAATAACAATAATAATATTAATAACAACAAAAATAATAATAATAATAATAATGATAATAATAACAACAACAATAATAACAATAACAATAATAATAATAATAATAATAACAATAATAATGATTCCTTTTATATTTTAATGATTTCTTTTAATAATAATATAATATTAATGATGATGATGATGAAGATGATGATGATACTACTACTACTACTAATAATAAAATTGTTTTATTATTAGTAGTATTATTAATATTTGAGGTGTATTAGCAGGCTCCAAGGAGATGAAATAACTAATATTTCAATGGAAAACTTTCATTGGCGTGGACTCTATTTAAAACACTGAATATTTCTTTTTCTATTCACTGTGCAGTAACATACTTGAGTGATCGTGTTTATATATTTTTAATTGCTATGTCTAGCAGAAAATATAAAAATTCTTCCATTGCTTTTTTATATATTTCTTTTCTTTTTTTTTTTCACTTTTTAATATCGTGTAAAGGAAAGGAAATTTTGTATGATATTAGGCGCAAGTTTAATAATATTTCATTCACCTGTTTTTTATTTTGTATTCTACAAATCAATTTTCATCAAAATTCTAACCACACCAGGCAGAACCATGTCTGAACAGTGAGGAAGTTGGTCTTGGAACCAGGAGGTTTTGGTTCAATTTCACTGTGTGGCATATTGTGCATCTGTCTTCTACTATTGCAACATGGCATCTCACCAACCACAGGCACAGGAATCAAGTTTGGGAGATGGAAATTGGGTAGTTTTCCTATTATGTGTGTAAATCTGTGAGTGTAGATATAGAAGTGGCTGTGTGGTAAATAGCTTGCTTACGAACCACATGATTCCGGGTTCAGTCCCACTGCATGGCACCTTGGACAAGTGTCTTCTACTATAGCCTCGGGCCAACCAAAAGCCTTGTGAGTGGATTTGGTAGACAGAAACTGAAAGAAGCCCGTCGTATATATGTGTGTGTATATATATACATATATGTATGTATATGTATATGTGTATATGTTTGTGTGTCTGTGTTTGTCCCCCCAACATCTCTTGACAACCAATGCTGGTGTGTTTACGTCCCTGTAACTTAGCGGTTTGGCAAAAGAAACCAATAGAATAAGTACTAGGCTTACAAAGAATAAGTCCTGGGATCGATCTACTCAATTAAAGGTGGTGCTCCAGCATAGCCAGTCAAATGACTGAAACAAGTAAAAGAGTATATATGTATATATAAGAAAATGATGATAATAAAAACTGATTATAGCAACAACTTCATCTAAGAATATCCGAAGAAGGAATATTATTCCGAAATATCATATCAGACTGTGGATGACTAAATTACAACAGGTATATAGGCACAGGAGTGGTTGTGTGGTAAGTAACTTGCTTACCAACCTCATGATTCTAGGTTCAGTCCCACTGTGTGACACCTTGAGCAAATATTTTCTACTATGGCTTCATGCCAACCAAAGCCTTGTGAATGGACTTAGTGGTTTGGCAAAAGAGACTGATAGAATATGTACTAGGGTTACAAAGAATAAGTCCCAGGGTCTATTTGTTCGACTGAAAGGCAGTGCTCCAGCATGGCTGCAGTCAAATGACTGAAACAAATAGAGGAATAAAAGGATAAAAGAATAATAGAATATATATATACTCTTTACTCTTTTACTTGTTTCAGTCATTTGACTGCGGCCATGCTGGAGCAACGCCTTTAATAGAGCAAATCGACAGCGAGACTTATTCTTTGTAAGCCCAGTACTTATTCTATCGGTCTCTTTTGCCGAACCGCTAAGTGACGGGGACGTAAACACACCAGGATCGGTTGTCAAGCAATGCTAGAGGGACAAACACAGACACACAAATACACACTTACATATATATATATACACATATATACGACAGGCTTCTTTCAGTTTCCGTCTACCAAATCCACTCACAAGGCATTGGTTGGCCCGGGGCTATAGTAGAAGACACTTGCCCAAGATGCCATGCAGTGGGACTGAACCCGGAACCATGTGGTTGGTTAGCAAGCTACTTACCACACAGCCACTCCTGCACCTATATATATATATGTATGTATATATATGTATATAAAATGAGCTTCTTTCAGTTTCTATCTTCTAAATCAACTCACAAGTCCTTTGTTGGCCCGAGACTATAGTAGAAGACATTTGCCCAAGTTGCCATGCACTGGGACTGAAACCAGAACCATGTGGTTTGGAAGCAAGCTTCTTACCACACAGTCACACTTGCACCTTTATCATCATCATCATCATCATAATCATCATCATCACCATCACCACCACCACCTTCATCATCATAATAGTAATAATAATATTAATAATGATAATATAATAATAATAATAATTGTAATAATAATAATAATAATAATAATAATATTAATAATATTAATATTAATAATATTAATAATAATAGTAATAATAATAATAATAATGATAAGATCCAAGGGCAGTGAATGACAAACAGCGGTAGATTACATCAATATCAGTAAATCTCCAGATAAAACGTTTTGTAATATTTAATTACATCTTTTTATGTTCCGATTTTCAAGGGTATGGGTTTCCGTTTCTAGTCTTTGATTACGCTATCAGCAACATTTGCTTTTAAGTCCTCATCACTCCAGACAGACATGTTAGTCTGTTAGTCATAAACTATAATAACCATACTATTGTCATGTAAAAGGTGTGTGTCATGCTTTTCTCACAACCTTTTCTCAGCTTCCCTGTTGATGTGTCTGCACATTGTTTCATTTATATTTACTGACTCTGTCGTATATTTCGAATTTGGGGAGCTGGAGCCACCAGAAAGCATGTGGTTTTTACATTTTTTATGCTGAATATATAGTCTTTTACATTATTTACATTTGAAAGATATTTGTCCTCATCTTGTTTGTTGTTAACACGTTTCGGCCGATATACCCTCCAGCCTTCATCAGGTGTCTTGGGGAAATTTCAAACCTGGGTTCTCATTCCTAATGAATTTTTCGATGTTGTTGTTATTATTATTATTATTATTATTATTATTATCATTATTATTATTATCATTATTATTATTATTATTTATATTATTATTATTATTATTATCATCATTATTATCATTATTATTATTATTATTATTATTATTATTATTATCATTATTATTATCATTATTATTATTATTAATTATATTATTATTATTATTATTATCATCATTATTATTATTATTATTATTATTATTATTATTATCATTATATATTATCATTATTTTATTATTATTATATTATTATTATTATTATATTATTATTATCATTATTATTATTATTATTATTATTATTATTATTATTATTATATGATTATTATTATTCAGGTCACTGTCTCGAATTGAGCTCAGAATCTTGGGGTTAGTAGCTTACGATCTTAATCACTATGCGTTATGCCTGATTCTAGGCAATGACCTGAATAATAACAACAACAACATCCAAAAATATCTTAGGCATGAGAAACCAGGTTCAAAATTTCTCCAAGACACCTGATGAAGGCTGGAGGGTATATCAGCCGAAATGTTGTGTTAACAACGAACAAGATGAGGACAAATAGCCGTCAAATGTAAATAATGTAAATAATGTATATTCATCAAATGTAAATAATGTAAATAATATAAACAATGTGTTCAGAAATAAGAGTGGGTTAGATGGGTGCTGATGAAGGGGCAACAAGCCCCAAAATATGGCATATACGCTCATTACTTACTTTTGTCTTCGATCACATTGTTTACATCTGATGTCTTGATACGAAATGTAGCAGAAATCAGTGCAGGCTGTAAGTTCTAGAGAATATCTATAGAAATAACCATAACAAAATAATGTAAGAGCACTGCTGACACGGTAGAACGTGGGACTGACTTCTGAAAATGTTTAGTATACCTTATGGTATATTATGCTTCCATAATAAAGTACCATGTAAAAAGCACCATCTGAACATGGCTGATGCCAGTACCCACTGGCTGGCCTTCATGCCGGTGGCATGTATAAGTACCAACAACACTCTCAGAGTGGTTGCCATTAAGAAGGGCAACCAGCTGTTGAAACCTTGCCAGATCAGATTGGAGCCTGGTGCAGCCTCCTAGCTATCCAGACGTCAGTCAAACCATTCAACCCATGCCAGCATGGAAAACGGACGTTAAACGATGATGATGATGATTATAATGTATTGAGGTTATTTTCTTTGACTAAACCCCTTCAGGGCAGTGTCCACCATGGCCACAGTCCAATAACTAAAACGAATACAAGATGGGGAAAACCCCATGATATGATATTAGTTGTGTCTATCATTTTCTTTTTTTACCTATTCTGTTACTTATTTCTTATCTAAACTCTTTTCTCTCGGAGTAATTATCTTCTTGTCTGTAAATAATTATTTCTTTACAGATAAAAGGAAACTTCATTTTTTTTGTTTTAATA
>NC_042999.1:2034899-2056805 GCF_006345805.1 Octopus sinensis | reverse complement strand
CCCCAACATGTCTTCGCAGATAATGATAATAATAATATAATAATAATAATAATAATAATAATGATAATATAATAATGATAATAATAATAATAATAATAATAATAATAATAATAATAGCAATGATAATAATAATAATAATAATAATAATAATAATAATGATAATGATAATAATAATAATAATAATAATCTTTCCTACTATACGTACAAGGCCTGAAATTTGGTGGGAGTGGGGGTGGGACAGTCAATTAGATTGACCCCAATATGCAACTGGTACTTCATTTATCAACCCTGAAAGGATGAAAGGCGAAGCTGACCTCGGTGGAATTTGAACTCAGAACGTAAAGACACATGAAATACCACTAAGCAGTTTGCCCGTTGTGCTAATGTTTCTGCCAGCTCACTGCCCTTATATATTAAAAATAATAATAATAACAATAATTCTTTCTCCTGGAGGCACAAGACCTCAAATTTGTGGAGAGGGGACTAGTCGATTACATCAACTCCAGTGTTCCACTGGTGCTTAATTTATCGACCCCGAGAGGATAAAAGGCAAAGTCAACCTTGGTGGGATTCGAACTCAGAACATAGCAGCAAACGATATACTGCTAAGTATTTCACCCGGTGTGCTAACGATTCTGCCAGCTCACCACCTTAATATTGATAATAATAATAATAATAATAATAATAATAATAAAATAATGATAATAATAATAATACAAAGACCTAGAAATAGAGGTAACTCAAATGTGGAATCTAAAAACAGAAACAATCCCTATCATAGTAGGTGCATTAGGTATGATAAAAAAATATTCAGACAAATACATAACAAAAACACCAGGACTAACAAATATATATAACATACAGAAAATAGCACTACTAGGCACTGCACACATCCTATGCAAAACACTTTCAATACAGTAACCATAAGAGCATCACAGCAAACCACAGAACATACACAAGGCACACAGAGCAGCGCTTGGTAGTGAAGTGAAAGCACGATATAAAAATAAAACTACTGAATAATAATAATAATAATAATAATAATAATAATAATAATAATAATAATAATAATAATAATAATAATGCCTAAAGTGTAAGGAAAACTCTTGGTGAGAAATGGAAGAAAATTTGAAGAAAAAAGGAAAAAAAAAACAATGATAATAATAATAATGGTGAAAACATTTTCACGATTTTTTCTGAGATAGAATTAATAGTTAATTGTGCAAACTGTCTAAGAAAAAGTTCAATAAGTAATGCAGCATTTGTAAAGGTTGTTTATATGAAAACTTTATGAATTTATGGGACAAGCATTAATAAGCATACACCAACACTTAATCTCAACCACCATCACCACCACCACCACCATATACACACATATCACCTCCCTCTCTCTCTCTCTCTCTCTCTCTCTATTTCTCTCTATTTGTCTCTTTCTATTTTCTCTATTTCATGCACGAATATTCATAAACTTATTCAGTCATATGTTGCTAACAAATTTCTGCCGTGCAGTTTCCATTCATTACTCCGCATTGCTTAATTAGAAACGAATTTATGAGGTTGAATATATTAGTAAGTTAAAAGGCGAATAAGGAAAGTCCTGTGGAAATCTGAATCGCTTATTATGTAATTGGGCTATCATGATTAATTTATTTAAACTTTCAGGAAATATTTGGCAAAAAAATAAAAATCTCTGTCAGTTATTTGGTAACATCATCATCATCATAATCATAATCATCATCGTAATCATTGTTGTCGTCCTCATCATTGCCATCATCATCACCATCACCATCTTCATCATCATTATCATCATCATTACCATCAGCAGCTTCATCATTATCATCATCTGTGTGTGCATGTGTAATGGATATAAACATGGGCAAGAAATTGAAAAACACTTACGTCACTTCTCTTGTCCATCAGAACTGCAGTGAACTTGTGATTGGTCCTTTGGAGATATGTAATCAGCCAATGATATTTATCAAGAATGGTAATATATAGCATAAATGTAAATATATACATATATATATATATGTGTGTGTGTGTGTGTGTGTGTGTAAGTATGTACATATACAATATGTATACACACACACACACACACACACATCATCATCATCATCATCATTTAATGTCCGTTGTCCATGCTGGCTTGGGTTGGATGGTTTGACTGGGTTGGCATGCTGGAAGGCTGCACCAGGTTTCAGTCTGATTTGGCATGGTTTTCTATGGCTGGATGTCCTTCCTAATGCCAACCACTCTGAGAGTGTAACAGGTGCTTTCATGTGCCCCTGGCATGGGTGCCATTTATGTGACACTGGTATCTACCATGACTGTGATTTGCTCGGTTTGATGGGTCTTCTTCTCAAGCACGACATAATTCCAAAGGTCTTGATTGTTGCCTCCACGAGGCCCAACACTCAAGAGGAGCTCAGCAACTTTGCCTCTGTCAGGCCCAATGCTCAAAGATACTCAGCCACTTCATCCATGACAAAGAGACACATAATCACACACAAGGTTCAAAGGTTGATTGTTTTTTCTTTTACGTGCCACCAGCAGGGGTGCACTTGGCTTGATGGGTCCTCTTAAGCGGAGGACATTGCCAAAGGTCTCGGTCACCGGTCATTGCCTCTGTGAGGTTCAAAGTTCGAAGGTCATGCTTCACCACCTCATTCCATGTCTTTTTGGGTCTACCTCTTCCACAGGTTCCCTCCACGGTTAGAGATCGACACTTCTTTGCACAGCTGTCCTCATCCATATGCATCACATTACCATACCAATACAGTTGTCTGTCTTGCATACCACATCTGATGCCTCTTATGCCCAATTTTTCTCTCAAGATGCTTAGACTCTGTTGAACATGCACACTGACATTACACATGCAGTAAAGCATACTGGCTTCATTTCTCTCAAGCCTATGCATATCCTTGGCTGTCACAGCCCATGTTTCACTGCCATGCAGCATAAATGTTCACACACAGGCATCATACAATCTGCCTTTCACTCTGAGGGAGGAGCCCTTTCATCATCATCATCATCATCATCGTTTAACGTCCGCTTTCCATGCTAGCATGGGTTGGACTGTTCAACTGGGGTCTGGCAAGCCCGAAGGCAGCACCAGGCCAGTCAGATCTGGCAGTGTTTCTACAGCTAGATGCCCTTCCTAACGCCAACCACTCCGAGAGTGTAGTGGGTGATTTTATGTGCCACCGACACAGGTGCCAGATGAGGCTGGCAGACGGCCACGCTCGGATGGTGTTTTTTATGTGCCACCGACACAGGTGCCAGACGAGGCTGGCAGATGGCCACGCTCGGATGGTGTTTTCTTATGTGTCACCGACACAGGTGCCAGACGAGGCTGGCGAACGGCCACGCTCGGATGGTGTTTGTTACGTGCCCTCAGCACGGAGGCCAGTCGATGGGGTACTGGCTACGGTCACGTTCGGATGGTTTTCTTATGTGCCACCGGCACTGGTACCACAAGGATACAAATTCCATTGATGTTCATCTATTTTGATTTGGTTTGATTTGATTTTCACTTGCCTCAACAGGTCTTTACAAGTGTCACAAGAAGGAAGGTATGCACAGGTGGACTGACTACGTCCCAGGTAGGGGCCACGGGTTATGGCTTCACTAGTCTTGCCGGGTCTTCTCATGCACAGCATACTTCCATATGGCTCAATAGTGATACGCATGAGGAGTCTAATGTGGGTCTTGCATTAGCATGCATATATATATCTATATCTATCTATATATATATATTAGACAGAATGAGATAACAAAGCCAAGGCTGTGAGGAATTTCAGGACATTTATAAGGAAATAGTCTCACAGCTGTCCTGTAAACTCCTCATAGCCTTGACTTTGTTATCTCATTCTGTCTAATATATATATATATATATATATATATATACATACACATACATATATATATATATATAATATATATATATATATATATATATATATATATACATACATATATATATATATATATATATATATATATATATAGAGAGAGAGAGAGAGAGAGAGAGAGAGTGGGGGGTCGGAGTATTTGAAAGAGAAAGAAGAAGAAGAAGAAGAAGAAGAAGAAGAAGAAGAAGAAGAAGAAGAAGAAGAAGACGACCACCAACAACAACAGCAGTAGCAGCAGCAAAAACAACAACTAAATGACCAAGATTGCACATGAGATGGATTGGATGTCTTGACTAAACATAAGGTTTTTCGTAACTAAATCAATAAAAATAACAATTTACCAGTCTGATTGATAACTACGGCAGAGAAGAGATGATTCATAAACCGGATGGTGTTGGATACATTGTAGAACAAGACCTATCTCACTATTACCAACAAAGCTACGTTGATCAAAATGATTTATGATGAACACCAAACGCCAAACACCAAACGAGATAAACATTATTTTAGTGTAAAAAGTCTTAAAAATCTATGTATTTGATAAGCAGTTCGTGGATTTATGGCTACGAAAGTTCAAATTTCAACCCAGAAGTGATAAAGTACTGAATATTATAAGGAAAGATGAATCTGCCTGCTTGGCAAGTTTATGTTATTGGTCATCATAAAGAATTTGAAACAGGGTTGTTTGTCATAACAAACTTTGTTAGAGCTAATTGCAGTCATCTTAGAGTAATTACATTATGCAATTACAACAACAATGGAAAGTACTACGGCCAGGACATTAAGATATTGGTGTAATTTATCCAGGGAGTTGGAAAATAAAAGATGTGACACATTCACTCGTTTGGGTGCAGGCATGGCCGTGTGGTTAAGAAGATCGCTTTGCAGTCGTGTGGTTTCGTAGTCAATCCTGCTGTCTGGCATCTTCAGCAAGTGTCCTCCACTAGAGCACCATGGTTGTGGAAGCCCATTGTGTATAGAAGTACACACACACACACACACACACACATAACCAGCAAGGGGAAGCTGATGACCTCTCCTGTTCAAATGTTGTAATGGACACAGATTTGTGTCACATAGCTAGCTAGGGGTGATGGCTTTCAGAGCTAATCAACGGCAGCATGTTAGCTTGCCAATAAATATTACTACCAAGTACTGATATTATTAGAAATAATAATAATAATAATAATAATAATAATAATAATAATAATATATATATATACACACACATACGTATATATATGTGTGTATATATATATATATATAATATATATATATATATATACATATACACAATGATCTAGGGTTCTTACTTTCTTTTTCTTTTCTTCTCATTCTACTTCTTGCATCAATCTTGTTTGTGACTCACACACAAAAAAATGTCATGGGATGTCTTTCTGTTGCACCCTGTATATACAAAGTTGGAGCAGTGCTAGCTACGGTATTTAGTCTTGGTGAAACATCTTAAAGAGAATCGTGTGTTAAAAGACATACAGTTCTCAGAATGTCAACAGTAGATCATCTGACAGAGTGTTTCAAGTACATTTGGTCTCTTCAGTGCTAAACACCTCTGGACATTCTTAACTTTAATAAAATTTGAACTTGGCACACTATAAGAATTTAACAATGTGGCCCTTTAACCCCACACTGATTGTGCCTCGTGTATTCACAATCATACACACCACTATCATTACACGGAAAAAAATGGAGTTTAGCTCAAGGAACATCGGATATGATTTAAAACAATCAATATCTAGAAATTTTATTAGAAAAATAACATTATATTTTGAACATTAACCTTTATTTAAGCAAGTTATACGAGAGATCAGAAAGAAACGGTTTCAGATATTAGTTTCTATTTCCTCTTAAAACAAATCGTGCCGGTATCTTCTTTTACTTTTATGACCTCTGCAGTAACTCCAGACAAATGCTGAGATCACATACAGAAATTAAGTAGAAAATACAATTATAGTTTTAATTTAATTCACTCCAAGATTTTCTGTATTTTTCTAAATTTAATCTTAATACAGCAGAGAGAAGCTTGCCAACAGGTTTGAAGGCAACAATATATTTCACTCTTAGTATAACATTACTATTCAAATGACATTTATTGAAATTTGGTTTAGCTTTATGTGGCTTTAGAGCCATACCAATAAAATAAATATATAATTATACTGTAACATCTTGGCTAAATAAAATTACTGAAATATCTATCGTTCATTTTCTCAATCATCATCATCATCATCATCATCATCATTTAGCGTCCGTTTTCCATGCTAGCATGGGTTGGACGGTTCACTGGGGTCTGGGGAGCCCGAAGGCTGCACCAGGCCAGTCGATCTGGCAGTGTTTCTACAGCTGGATGCCCTTCCTAACGCCAACCACTCCGAGAGTGTAGTGGGTGATTTTATGTGCCACCGACACAGGTGCCAGACGAGGCTGGCGAACGGCCACGCTCGGATGGTGTTTTTATGTGCCACCGACACAGGTGCCAGACGAGGCTGGCAGCGGCCACGCTCGGATGGTGTTTTATGTGCCACCGACACAGGTTGCCAGATGAGGCTGGCAGGTGCCAGACGAGGCTGGCAGACGGCCACGCTCGGATGGTTTTTTTTTATGTGCCACCGACACAGGTGCCAGATGAGGCTGGCGGACGGCCACGATCGGATGGTGTTTGTTACGTCCCCAAAGGCACGGAGGCCAGTCTATGCGGTACTGGCTACGGCCACGTTCGGATGATTTTCTTGTGTGCCACCGGCACTGGTACCACAAAGATACAAATTCCATTTATGCTCATCTATTTTGATTTGTTTTGATTTGATTTGATTTTCACTTGCCTCAACAGGTCTTCACAAGTGTCACTTGCCTCAACAGGTCTTCACAAGTGTCACAAGAAGGAAGGTATGCACAGGTGGACTGTCTACGTCGCCGGGTCTTCGGATGGTGTCTTTATGTGCCACCGACACAGGTGCCAGATGTGGCTGGCGAACGGCCACGATCGGATGGTTTTCTGTGTGCCACCGGTACTGGAACCACAAAGATACAAATTCCATTGATGTTCATCTATTTTGATTTGGTTTGATTTTCACTTGCCTCAACAGGTCTTCACAAGTGTCACGCGTGTCCTTGTGTGCCACCGGTACTGGAACCACAAAGATACAAATTCCATTGATGTTCATCTATTTTGATTTGGTTTGATTTTCACTTGCCTCAACAGGTCTTCACAAGTGTCACGCGTGTCACACACTTGCCTCAACAGGTCTCCACAAGTGTCACACACTTGCCTCTGCCTCAACAGGTCTTCACAAGTGTCATAAGAGGGAAGGTATGCACAGGTGGACTGACTACGTCGCCGGGTCTTTGGATGGTGTTTTATGTGCCACCGACACAGGTGCCAGGTGAGGCTGGCGAACGGCCACGACCAGATGGTGTTTGTTGTGCCCACAGCACGGAGGCCAGTCGATGCGTACCAGCTACGGCCACTTCGGATGGTTTTCTTGTGTGCCACCACCGGTACTGGAACCACAAAGATACAAATTCCATTGATATTCATCTATTTGATTTGGTTTGATTTGATTTTCACTTGCCTCAACAGGTCTTCACAAGTGTCACACACTTGCCTCAACAGGTCTTCACAAGTGTCATAAGAGGGAAGGTATGCACAGGTGGACTGACTACGTCGCCGGGTCTTCGGATGGTGTCTTTATGTGCCACCGGCACAGGTGCCAGATGAGGCTGGCGAACGGCCACGATCGGATGTGTTTGTTGTGCCCACAGCACGGAGGCCAGTCGATGCGGTACTGGTTACGGCCATTTGGGTTGTTTTTCTTGTGTGCCACCACCGGCCACTGGTACCACAAAGAATACAATTCCACTGATGTTCATCTATTTGATTTGTTTTGATTTTGATTTGATTTTCACTTGCCTCAACAGGTCTTCATAAGTGTCACAAGAAGGAAGGTATGCACAGGACTGACTACGTCCCAGGTCGGGGCCACGGGTTATGGCCTGACTAGTCTTGCCGGGTCTTCTCATGCACAGCATACTTCCATAGGTCTCGGTCTCTAGACATTTCCTTAGTGAGACCTAAAGTTCGAAGACCTAAAGTTCGAATATAATATAAATTCCAGCAAGTGTCATAAAATCTCGCTGACACAAAGTATCGGCTCAATAATTAAAGTACCAAACCTGTAATTTCTCACTTCTAAGTTTCGGTTTATTCAAGGTCATCTCAGCATTTATCGTACAGGGGGATAAATATAATATTTTAAAGTTTCCCCTCAAAATCCAAAGCTCAGGTCGTCGATATCCTTTTATTTCAAATAAAGAGACTGCTACAAGCATTTTCATTGCAAGATTTTAAACTGAATAACAATAATGAAGATGAAGATGAAGATGATGATAGTGATAATGGTAATAATGATAATAATAATAATAATGATAAAAATGATAATAATAATAATAATAATAATAATGATAATAATAGGCTCCTTGTGCCGGTGGCATGTAAAAGGCTCCATCCGAACGTGGCCAATGCCAGTGCTACCTGACTGGCTCCTGTGCCCTTGGCATGTAAAAAGCACCCACAACACTCTCAGAGTGGTTGGCAGTAGGAAGGGCATCCAGCTGTAGAAACTCTGCCTAATCAGATTGAAGCCTGGTGCAGCCTCCTGGCTTGCCAGTCCCCAGTCAAACTGTCCAATCCATGCCAGCATAGAAAACAAATGTTAAACGATGATGATGATGAGAAGTAACTCGAATGTAGAGTCTAATAACAAACAATTCCTCTCATAGTAGGTGCATTAGGTATGATAAAAAAATATTCAGAAAAATACATAACATAGGCACAGGAGTTGCTAACCACCCACATGGTTCCGGGTTCAGTCCCACTGCATGACATCTTGGGCAAGTGTCTTCTGCTATAGCCCCGGGCCGACCAATGCCTTGTGAGTGGATTTGGTAGACGGAAACTGAAAGAAGCCTGTCGTATATATGTATATATATATATGTATGTGTCGTGTATGTGCTTGTGTGTCTGTGTTTGTCCCCCTAGCATTGCTTGACAACCGATGCTGGTGTGTTTACGTCCCCGTCACTTAGCGGTTCGGCAAAAGAGACTGATAGAATAAGTGCTGGGCTTACAAAAGAATAAGTCCCGGGGTCGATTTGCTCGACTAAAGGCGGTGCTCCAGCATGGCCGCAGTCAAATATACTGAAACAAGTAAAAGAGTAAAAGAGTAAAGAGTAACAAAAACGCCAGGACTTACAAATATATATAACATACAGAAAAGAGCACTACTGGGCACTGCAAACATCCTACGTAAAACACTTTCAATACAGTAAAAATAAGAGCATCACTACAAACCACAGCACACAGCACTGTACTTGGTAGTGAAGTGAAAGCATGCGATAAAAATAAGACGACTGAATAATAATAATAATAATAATAATAATAATTGTGATGCACGTGCCAGGTGTACCTTTATCAGACGGGTAGTCATGATGGGTATACTGGGATTTGTATATTTTACCCCAGTGTCACTTTGATGGCATGAACTGCTCTCTCACTCAATAATAATAATAATAATAATAATAATAATATAATAATAATAATAATAATAATAATAATAATAATAATAATAATAATGAATAAATGGCAAACAGTCCTACACCTCCAAACAAAAGAGGGACTCATGAAAACCAAAGACATCCCCATTAGAAGAGGAATATTCCAGGGAGACACGCTCTCTCCACTCCTTTTCTGCTTGGCACTGTCACCTCTATCTGATATGCTAAATAGAACTGGATGCGGATATAAATGTTACGGCAAAACGATCAGCCACCTTTTATATATGGATGACCTAAAACTATACGCTACAAATGACAAACAGCTGGAAACACTATTAAAGACAGTTCATGGATTTACCAAAGAAATAGATATGAAATTTGGATTAGAAAAATGCGCCAAAGTAACCATGAAAAGAGGAAAACTAGTTAAGAGTAACAACATCACACTAGATAAAACCAATGAAATAAAAGAATTAGACCAAAGCCAAACTTACAAATACTTAGGAATCCATGAACTAGATAAGACACAACACACACAAATGAAAGAGAAAATAAAAAAAGAATATTATAGACGAGTTAGATCAATACTAAAAACAGAGCTCAATGCTAAAAACAAGATAATAGGTATCAACACTTTAGCTCTCCCAGTTATAAGTTACAGCTACAATATCCTTAACTGGACACGAAATGAACTGTCCAAAATAGATAGGAAAACAAGAAAAATACTGACAGGATCTAGGATGCATCACCCAAAATCTGACATAGAAAGACTATATATACAACGTATAGAAGGTGGTAGAGGCCTTATACAGCTGGAAAACTACTATAAAATAACCACCATAGGACTGCAAAAATACCTACTTCAGAAGGAAGGAAAACTGATCCAGATAGCAGCAAAACACGAGCAAAACAAAAAACTGTTCTCAGTATTTAAGGAAGCTGACAAATACAAACAAGAAATCATACCACCTAATAAACACAAAGAAGAAGAAGATGATGAAGAAACAACAAAAGCTATAAAACAAATGAAATCCAAACTAAAAATAGAACAGCAACGAGCCATGATAAAACGATGGCAAGAAAAGCCCCTTCATGGTAAATACTGCACTAAACTAAACGCAAAAGAAATAAACAAAGAAAAATCCCAGCAATGGTTGAGAAGCTCAGGACTCAAAGCAGAAACAGAGGGATTTTTAATTGCAGCACAAGACCAAAGCTTCCCCACCAGAAATTACCAAAAACATGTAATGAAAAGAAATATTACAAGTAACTGCAGAATATGTGGAGATGGACAAGAAACAATAAATCATATTATCTCTAGCTGCCCAGTCCTGGCTAAGAAGGAATATATTCACAGACATGACAGAGTTGGAACCTACATACATTGGAAGCTATGCCAACATTATGGAATAACAACAGAAAAAAAATGGTATAGGCACACACCAGAAAAGGTCACAGAAAACGAGAAAGCAACCATACTCTGGGATATGCCGATACACACAGATAGAGAAATTAAGGCCAACAGACCAGATATAGTTGTCAGAGATCATGAAGAAAAAAAATGCTTTCTAATTGATGTATCAATACCGGCAGATGACAACGTGTCTCTAAAAGAAATGGAGAAACTCTCAAAATACAAAGACCTGGAAATAGAGGTAACTAGAATGTGGAACCTGAAAACAGAAACAATTCCTATCATAGTAGGTGCATTAGGCATGATAAAAAAATATTCAGACAAATACATAACAAAAACACCAGGACTTACAAACACATATAACATACAGAAAATTGCACTACTAGGCACTGCACACATCCTACGCAGAACACTTTCCATACAATAACCATCAGAGCATCACAACAAATCACAGCACATACCCAAGGCACACAGAGCTGCGCTCGGTAGTGAAGTGAAAGCACGCTATAAAAATAAAACTACTGAATAATAATAATAATAATAATAATCCTTTGTATTATAGGGACAAGGCCTGAAATTTGAGGGGAGGGGGCTAGTCAATTACATTTACCCCAGTGATTCACTGCTACTTAATTCATCAACCCCAAAAGGATGAAAAGGCTAAGTCAACCTTGGCTGAATTTCAACTCAGAACATAGCAATGGGTGAAATTCTGCTTTCCTGTTTTGATGAGTTGTAGTAGTAGTAGTAGTAGTAGTAGTAGTAATAATAATAATAATAATAATAATAATAAAATAATAATAATAATAATAATAATAATAATATAATAATAATAATAATATAATAATAATAATAATAAATGCCCTGATGCAGTACCAGGCAGTGGCTCTGATGGCTTCTGATCTTAACTGATTGCAAGTGTTATCATGTACATTGTTTTGTCTTGGTATAAAAGATGGGCTACAGCAAATATTCTGCTCAATACCTATTTCTTTATTACCCACAAGGGGCTAAACACAGAGGGGACAAACAAGGACAGACATAGGTATTAAGTCGATTACATCGACTCCAGTGTGAAACTGGTACTTTATTTATCGACCCCGAAAGGATGAAAGGTAAAGTCGAAGATTTGCTTGTCAGTTGTTTAACCTTAACCAGTTGAGCATGTCCCTTAGTGGCTGACGATATGTGCATCTCTGATCACAAGCAGAAATAGTTGGGGGAGTATCATAGCCATGTATTGTGAGGAATTCTTAGAGGTTTGGATAATTCACCTTTGGAAATATGGGTGGTTCGTTCAACATCCTTAAACAATCCTTATTCAGGAACCTTTTCAGCGTGATGGGCTACTCGACCAGAAGAAAATTCTAACTGGACCCCACCTGCAAGGTTATGTAGAGTTTATATTGATATGGGATCACCATGTCGCACACATATGGTTGTGATGCATGTGCCTGGTGTACCCTTATCAGACAGGTAGTCATGATGGGTATACTGGGCTTTGTATATTTTACCCCAGTGTCACCTTGATGGCATGCACTGCTCTCTCACTCAATAATAATAATATTTATTACTATTATTATTATTATCATCATCATTATTATTATTATTATTATTATTATTATTATTATTATTTTAAATTTTGGCTCAAGGTCAGCAATTTCTTACGTGATGGGATAAGTTGATTACATTGTTGCCAGGACTTAATCGATAACTGATCCCAAAAAGACGAAAGGCAAATGTGACCTTTGTAGAATTTGATCTCAGCATAGCAAGAGCCAAAAGAAATGCTGCTAAGCATCTTTTCCCTTGCTCTAACAATGCTTACAGCTTACCACCACCATCACCACCACCACCACTACTACTACTACTACTACTACTACTACTACTACTACTACTACTGCTGCTGCTGCTGCTGCTGCTGCTGCTGCTGCTGCTGCTGCTGCTATTGCTGCTGCTATTGCCACTACTACTACTACTACTACTACTACTACTACTACTACTACTACTACTACAATAATAATGGTTTCAAGTTTTGCCACAAGGGCAGCAGTTTTGAGGGAGGGAATGAGTCGATTACATTCAGCCCCAATACACAACTGGTACTTAATTTATCAACCCCGATAAATTATCTAGTGAATGATATTTCGACATCTTGTGTGTCTTCAACTGATTCAAAATATAAATTTGTCAATCTACTTCATTTAGGAGATTGCGGCTGTCTAGCAATGTTGGGGGAACAAACACAGACACACAGACATACACACACACATATACATACGTATATATATACATATATATATATATATATATATATATATATATATATATATATATAGGGAGAATTCACGAAAAAACAAGACAAAAACAGGTGGTGTAAAAAACAAACAGATGTATAAGTATAATCCTCAGGAATTGAAAAAGCCTACACTCTTCCACAGAAAGGAACACAGAAATAAATAAGGAGATAAACAAGGAGAGAAAACAAATGTGTGTAGTGGCTACCGATGTATCATGGCAACATATAGTATCATATATATATATATATAATATATATATATATATATATATATATATATATATAGGGAGAATTCACGAAAAAACAAGACAAAAACAGGTGGTGTAAAAAACAAACAGATGTATAAGTATAATCCTCAGGAATTGAAAAAGCCTACACTCTTCCACAGAAAGGAACACAGAAATAAATAAGGAGATAAACAAGGAGAGAAAACAAATGTGTGTAGTGGCTACCGATGTATCATGGCAACATATAGTATCATATATATATATATATATATATATATATATATATATATATATATACATATATATACGACAGGTTTCTTTCAGTTTCTGTCTACCAAATCCACTTGCAAGGCTTTGGTCAGCCCGAGGCTATAGTAGAAGACACTTGCCCAAGGTGCCACACAGTGGGACTGAACCCAGAACCATGTGGTTGGTAAGCAAGCTACTTACCACACAGCCACTCTTGCCACCTAAAATTTCATAGTTACAGGAGATGAGATAGCTTTATTTTTAGGTATTGAGAAGTTAAAATTGATACAGAGCAACACCAGGTTTATTGTTGCAGAAGAGGTACCCTGTATTCTATGAGGTTAGGTGGTACAATAAAAGAATTGCTGCTTTCTTCTGAACCAAACTTGTTTGCTGATGTCATTTCCCAATCCAAGTTCAAACCATCCATGTTTGTGATTTAATATTCTGTTCTTGCCAAGATTCTGCAAGTTTTATTATAATCTAATAAGTAGTATTAAAGTGAAGATTATACAAGAAATGGACGACTGCAGACAATTGACCGTTTTAAGTGCAGAATATTATGAAAGAAATGTTTCTCTATAGACTGGACACTTTTCCACAGAGCTCAAACTCAACAGCCCTGGCTTCTCTACAGAGCCTTTGTTTGTTCCTTTTCGAACTGTGCCTGGCTCATAAGGGCCGATTTCCCAGTTTCTTGACATATAGGTTCCCCACCTGGATGGGACACCAGTCCGTCGCAGATGAGCTGCAAGATGCAGGAAGAAAGAGTGAGAAAAAGTTGTGGCGAAAGGATCAGCAGAAGTTTCGCCATTACCTTCTGCCGGATCCGCGTGGAGCTTAGGTGTTACGCTCATAAACACACACATTGCCTGGTTTGAGATTTGAACCTGTGATCCCTCAACCGTGAGTCCACTGCTCTAACCACTTGACCATGTGCCTCCACTCTGCAGAGCCTTGCCTCAACATCTCTGGAGTGGCTGTGTGGTAAGGAGCTTGATTACCAACCACATGGCTCCAGGTTCAGTCCCACTGTGTGGTACCTTGGGCAAGTGTCTTCTGCTATAGCCTCAAGCCGACCAAAGCTTTGTGAGTGGATTTGGTAGAGGGAAACTGAAAGAATCCCGTCGCATATATATGTGTGTGTGTCTGTGTTTGTCCTCCCACCATCGCTTGACAACTGATGTTGGTGTGTTCATATCCCCATAACTTAGCAGTTTGGCAAAAGAGACTAATAGAATAAGTACTAGGCTTACAAAGAATAAGTCCTGGGGTCGATTTGTTCAACTAAAGGCGGTGCTCCAGCATGACTGAAGAAAACTGACCACAGATTGTAATGTGACCAGTAGAGTCAGTCCCTTCACCTTCAAGCATTAAAACTACCAACTTGTGATAGCTATCTTAACCAACAGCTATATATAATAGTTGTGCAGATCAATTATACGATAGCAAACACCACAGAAATCATCAACAATGCAGCTCATATATCATTCATGATTATTGCAACTTAATTTGCATATTTTTAAATATTTTTCCCATGTTTCAACTAAACTAACTTCAGTGAGTTTTATAAACATTGAAAATACATACGGATTCATAATTTGGTAGTAAACATCTTTGTTACAAGCCATCCTGGTTTGTAAGCCATCACAATCAAATCTCTGTTAAAAGTCATCATAGCTTACTGTTTATAAATAAACCTTGAAGCGCTTCTTCTGCCCTCATGGACAGTCTCAAAGTCTCTCTCAAAGACTTCTCCATCGGCACAGAGACTTGGGAGACACTTGCTGCCGACCGCTCATCCTGGCACAGCGCAATCACCACAGGAGCAAAGACAGCCAAGGAGAGACGGATTCAGTCAGCAGAACAGAAACGCCAGATGCGGAAAGCCAGAGCCACCTGCACCAATAGCACAACCCCTACCCACTTCTGCCCCACTTGTGGGAGGGGCTTTCTTGCCCGGATTGGCCTCACCAGCCACCTCCGGTCACATAGCAGCAATTCCACCAAATGATGTCAATGGACATCTTCGAACCCGAAGGACCAACATTATTATTATTATAAATAAACCATAGCAGTTTACGGTTACTCATTCTTCGTCTCTTACAACAACAAAATTACTGTTACCGAAGAAACTTTTTGTTCATTTAGTCTTAATGCAAGACATGTTTTTAATTAAATGAATATCCAAAGCTATATACCGTTTTTAGCACTTTGGAAAGAACAAGAGTCTTGCCATTATTAATTAACTGGCACTTTATCAACCTTGAAGTTGTGATATCTGTGCCGGTGGCACATAAAAAAGCACCATCCGAACATGGCTGATGCCAGTGCTGCATTGACTGGCTTCTGTGCCGGTGGCACGTAAAAAGCACCAACCAATTGTGGCTGCTTCCAGCCTACCCTGGCACCTGTGCCGGTGGCATGTAAAAAGCACCCACTACACTCATGGAGTGGTTGGCGTTAGGAAGGGCATCCAGCTGTAGAAACACTGCCAGATCAGACTGGAGCCTGGTGCAGTCTTTTGGCTTCCCAGACCACGGTCGAACTGTCCAACCCATGCTAGCATGGAAAACGGACGTTAAATGATGATGATGATGATGAAGAAATGAAAGGTGAATTGACATCAGCAAGATTTGAACTATGGAACCAGAGATCCAGAATGAATAGACAATCATCTGACACTCAAACAATTCTAACAGTTCACCATCTTCAGATTGATTTGCTCTTTCTGGTTCAATAATATTAAATTTCGGTCTTAGCGAAATGGCCAAGAAGCGATTGCAGCCCAGTAACATTGATATATGTTTCGATGGCACTCATGAGGGATGGCCAGGTGAGGAGTCAGCTCATTGGGAAGAATACAAACGTTATAAATTGATATGGTCACTCATTGATAAATGCCTCTAATCAGGAGAAGTCGAGTGATTGGTCCTGTCTTATATCAGCAGATAGGTTTCGTAAAAAGTGGGAGAAATGCAAAATATAAAACCACACAAGATAAATAGTCTGTCTTCTGAAGAACTTTTGGTAAGATTTATATTTTGTGAGATCAATACAAGTTTTAAAGGTTGCTCTGACATTGTCATGTGATTTATTGGTAACATAAAAGATGAGAGACATAAGGAAGGGAAAATAAAATACATTGCTATCGTGTTATAGTATTACTGATGACTTTTGCAAACATGTTTGCGCCTAAAATGTAGATTTTACAAGCAAATACTTACAGCAAGTGTGAATGCAAAGCAAGCCTTCTCTTGCTCAATGTAATGCATCTTAATTATTAGGGCTTTGCCATGGCAAGTGAGAAGTTGCTTGCAGGAAGTTGTCTTCAATTACGGACTCGAATGTTTCCGATCAGTAACATGAGTGTCAGGAAATGGAAGGCAATGATTCAGTGTAATTAAACATTATGCATACAGGTAATTATTTATTGAAAGTTCAATGAATGATTAGTACTAACATTTCAGAATTTTTTTTTTCTTTATCTTGCTATCAGATTAGTAAGACGAAATTATATCGTGAAGTGAATGAAAATTCAGAGGAAAATTTAAATAAGAATAAAAACAATTCTGTAAATATAAACTAGGTGCAGATGTGAGGTAAGAAATTTGCTTTCCAAACACATGCTCCTAGGTTCAGTCCCACTGCATGGAACCTTGGACAAATGTCTTCTAATATAGCCTTGAGCCTACCAAAGTCTTGTAAGTGGATCTGGTAGACGGAAACTGAAAGAAGCCTGTCATATATATATATATTTATATATACATATACAGAGTGATTCAAGTCGCCATACATAAGAACAATTCATTTTTTAATAAGAGACAGGTTTTTTTAATTTAAATGTTTCTTATAAAAAAATTTCTAAATGATATTTTACTGCCCTGAAATTTACTAATAATAATTCTTTTAGCTAATTTTGATAGAAAACTGGCATTATTCCTATATGCTGCCAATAAAAAACTGCACTTGAACGGTGGATTTGAAAAATTATAACATGTAAGCACGAGGAATGTTCTGTATTGCCTCAGACTTATATGTTAATCTTTGGCTTTCCTCCTGATGAGAGCTCTGCCTAGCAAATTACTTTATTTGCTGAAGATAGCTTGAAACCATGGTCCACGAAATAGATGGTAAATGTTTTTATTTTTCATTTCCTTTCAAAATTACCCCTAAATTGTGGTTTGGATTTTAAATACTCATTCTAGCGGTTTAGATGTCCAATTGTGGCCATCTCTTATGTGTTTAAATGTACACTGTATATATAATGAATAATATATAGTTTTTCTGCACACTAGGCCACAGTGGTAAAAAAATTCCTAAATGATATTTTACTATCCTGAAATTTATTAATATATACATTTATATGTATATATATATATATAGGGAGAATTCACTGTATATATATATATATAGAAATGGCAAGACAACAAAAGAATGAAAGAGATGTTGATATTATGTAAATAGAGGAATTTATCTGTAAGTATAATATGTGACAATTATTCGCTAGCCATGATAAAACTCAAAATTCGGATTTCGGGGAAGAAACCCATGCCAGCATCTCTCTAGGTATCAGGCCATTGATAACTGAAGAGATGCTGGCGTCAGTTTCTGCCCCGACATCTGAAACTTGGAGTTTTATCATGGCTACCAAATAATTGTCACATATTATATTTACAGATATATATATACATATAAGGCGTTAGGAAGGGCATCCAGCTGTAGAAACATTGCCAGATAAGACCGGAGCCTGGTGCAGCCTTCTGGCTTCCCAGATCCCCGGTCGAACCGCCCAACCCATGCTAGCATGGAGAACGGACGTTAAACGATGATGATGATGATGATGATATATACATATCTGTTTGTAGTATGCAATGAAATTCAATTCCTCCATCACATCCTCATACCATTTTCTTAAATGTGCTAACCTTCATTTCCTTTACCAACAGATAACATTAATGATACTCAAGAAGTGATGCTGAACCCCTCCACCTCCTAAACATTTGCATTGGTCTTCTATCTGCTCAATAACTACAAGACAGGTATACAAAAAGGGACCACTTGCAGTAAATATGGATTTCAAATTCTGACACAAGGCCAGCAAGTTCAGGTAAATGGGTCCAGTCAATTATATGAACCCCAATATTCAACTGGTACTTATTTTATCAACTCCCAAAAGAACGAAAGG
Organism: Octopus sinensis; assembly: GCF_006345805.1. NCBI lineage: Eukaryota > Metazoa > Mollusca > Cephalopoda > Octopoda > Octopodidae > Octopus > Octopus sinensis. Next base: position 2,037,949 of record NC_042999.1, on the reverse strand, counting down.
CAAAATCGACCACAGCAGAATTTAAACTCAGAACATGGTAAAGACAGACAAAATGTTGCCAAGCATTTTGCTCCCATGCTTACAATTTTGCCAACTTGCCACCATACATGTATTAAATATTTCTTTCTACTCTAGGCACAAGGCCCAAAATTTTGTGGGGAGGGGCCAGCTAATTAAATCGACCCCAGTATGCAACTGGTACCAAATTTGTCTCCACCGAAAGCACGAAAGGCAAACTCGTCCTTGGTGGAATTTGAACTCAGAACGTAAAGACAGATTAAATACTGCTAAGCATTTTGCCCGCCCTGCTAACATTTCTACCAGCTCACTGTTGCATAAATTATTCTTTTCTCCTCCAGGCACAAGGCCTGGAATCTCGAGGAAGGAGGCCAGGTGATTAGATTGACCCCAGTGTGTAACTTGTACTTAATTTATCGCCCCCAAAAGGATGAAAGGCAAAGTCAACCTTGGCAGAATTTGAACTCAGAGCATAAAGACAGACGAAATACCGCTTAGCATTTCACCCGGCGTGCTAACGTTTCTGCTAGCTTGCTGCCTTACATGCATTAGATATTAAAATTTAGATTATATATGTTTGTTCCTTCTTGAGCCACGCCTGGCTCATAAGGGCCGGTTTCCCGGTTTCCTTGGCATATAGGTTCCCCACCTGGACGGGACGCCAGTCTGTCGCAGGTGAGCTACAACAAACAGGAGGAAAGAGTGAGAGAAAGTTGTGGCAAAAGTGTCAGCAGAAGTTCGCCATTACTTTCTGCTGGAGCCGCGTGGAGCTTAGGTGTTTTGTTCATAAACACACATATTGCTCGGTCTGAGATTCGAACCCACGATCCCTCGACCGCGAGTCTGCTGCTCTAACCACTAGGCCACGTGCATCCACAATTATATATATTTCTTTACTACCCAGAAGGGGCTAAACATAGAGGGGACAAACAAGGACAGACAAAGGGATTAAGTCGATTACATCGACCCCAGTGCGAAACTGGTACTTTATTTATCAACCGCAAAAGGATGAAAGGCAAAGTCGACCTTGGCGGAATTTGAACTCAGAACGTAATGACAGACGAAATACTGTTAAGCATTTCATCTGGCATGCTAACATTTCTGCCAGCTTGCCACCTTTTCTCCACGATTATATATATATATATAGTGATATGAATCATCATTACCAAATGTAACTGCATCTAATATTTGAGCAACTGTATACATGTATAAATATATAATGTTTACCTGTAAACTGTACAGATGAATTCTGTTTCCATTCTGGTATTCTTAAATAACCAGAGAATTGCAAATGAATTTCCTTCTGCAAAGAGGATGACATGTGCTTCGGTCCATGGAAACTGGTGACAACAGATTTAATTATCTGTCAAATATTATATTAAAATTATAGCACAAATATATTGTCTAGGTGACATTTTGATTACATTCCCCCCTGGAAATGAGACTGCAATGGTGTGAGTGTGTGTATGTGTTTGTGTGTGTGTCTATGTGTTTGTGTGTGTGTCTATGTGTTTGTGTGTGTGTCTATGTGTTTGTGTGTGTGTGTGTGTGTGTTTCTCAAAGTTGAATGGAAAGTAAATAAGGTGGATTTAGAAATTTCTGGAATTATTGGATAACAATGCATAGTACCTTTTGAAAGATGGGCCAAATTATGCAATATTATACAACACACGCTGTGTAGCTCTACTTTGATACAGTTTAAACATTTGATATCATAATATCGTTGGTTTATCTTATTAATTTCCAGTGTGGTTAGGTTTAAAGCGAGACAATTCATTCATGGGATTTATTTATCGAAACTTCAAAAGGTGCAACAAAATTCTCTGCAAGTTTCATTCAGGACCACAAAAACCCTTCAATCCCCACCACCTCCCACAACAGTTTCTGCCCTCTCTCTCTCTCTCTTTCGGAGAGGCACTGAGCAGCTATACGCACACATACACACACGGCAGTAACTTCCACCTACCGAATTCAATCACAAAGCTCCGGTTGGCTCGGGGCTATAGTGGAAGACACCTGCCCAAAGTGCCACGCAGTGGGACTGAACCCGAAACCATGTAGCTAGGTAGAAAGCTCCCTAACCACACAGCATCTTTAGAAATCGCTGGCCTTGTGCCATGAGTTGAATCTGTAATCATTATTGGTTTCAAATTTTAGCACAAGGCCAGCAATTTTAGGGAAGTGTGGAGTAGGCACAGGCATGGCTGTGTGGTAAGAAGCTTGCTTCCCAACCACATGGTTCTGGGTTCAGTCCCACTACGTGGTGCCTTCGACAAGTGTCTTCTACTATAGCCTTGGGCTGACGAAAGCCTTGTGAGTGGGTTTGGTAGATGGAAACTGAAAGAAGCCCATCATATATATATGTGTATATGTTTGTGTGTCTGTGTTTGACCCCCCCTCCACCATTGCTTGACAACTGATGTTGATGTGTTTATGTGCCCGTAACTTAGCAGTTCAGCAAAAGAGACTGGTAGAATAAGTGCTAGGCTTACAAAGAATAAGTCCCAGGAGTCAATCTGTTCGACTAATGACAGTGCTCCAGCATGGCCACAGTCAAATGACTGAAACAAGTAAAAGAATAAACGAATAAAAGAAAGTCGATTATATTGACTCCAGTATGCAACTGGTACTTATTTTCTCAACACAGGAAGGATGAAAGGCAAAATCGACCTCGGGTTGAATTTGAACTCAGTGAAGCTGGACGATATGCTGCTAAGCATTTTGTCCTGCATGCTAACAATTCTGCCAGCTTGCCGCCTTTGAAATCATCATTGTTTTTACCATTATTTAGACCAAAACACTTGCAGAATTGTGAGTGTGGCAGACAAAATGTTTAGCAGTGTTTCTTCTGATTTTTTGTTTTGTTGTTCAAATGGTGTTGAGGTGGACTTTGCCTTTCATCCCTTTTAGGGTCAATAAGATGAGTACCAGTTGTGCACTGGGGGCAATGTAATCAGTTACCGTCTCCCCTAAAATCTCTCTTTCTCTGAACTGCTAAGGTATGGGAACATAAACAAACCAACGCTGGTTGT
>NC_042999.1:2014899-2029899 GCF_006345805.1 Octopus sinensis | reverse complement strand
ATGACCTGTGACCTTGTGCGGGTGAATTAGGGGTCGCTCTGAGCACCCCTTGAAGAAGTGAAAAGGAGGACAGATTAAGGGAATCTAAGAGCAGATGGAGAGGGTATTGACAGTAGGAGAGAAGGACAGGCAGAGAGTTTGGTAGAGCTGTCATGAGAGAGGTAGAGTATAAGACTAAGGGACAGTTAGAGAGGGTATGAGCGGTACAGAGGGAGATGAGGGAGTGGAAGAAGCACAGAGACGAAGTGAGGTCTTGGCAGTCGTTGAGCGGTCGTCGAGGAACACAGATGGATCTTGGAGTCGCTGGCCGGTCCTCGAAGAAGACAGTCGGATTCTGGAGGTCAGAGCGAGTAGATGGAATCTTGGAAGCGTTGGAATTCTTAGGAGCGAGCTGGGATGCGAAAGCTTGGCGGCACAGAAGGGAATTAGCAGTATTCAGAGGAATTAGCAGTATTGAGAGGAATGGGACACTGGCAGATTCAATTAGGAATCGAGGTATGTGATTTGTGTATTGAACAGTGAAGAGAACAGAAGGACTCTGTCGATGTAGTCAATAAAGAACATTGTGAATTGAGTAAAGGACTTGTTGAATTGTAACGTGAATTGTTGTGATACAAACATTGTATAATGCATCGAAGTGTTCTGATTGGACTGTGACGTATCGTGAACATTATTTGATCTGTTGCTGATATATATGACTTGTTGTGTCGTTACTGAACACTGTTATATTGTTACATGCATGTTGTTAAATGCTTTGATCTGTGGTATACCGTATGATGTATTGATTTGTTGTTTGCCTTAAATGTATTTGATGTGTAGCAATTGATTGTCGTATAAACTGTTGTTTGAATATAAGCCAGTGTTGCCAGTTGTTGCCTTGCCTCTTTGGGTTGTATCTCGGGTTGTGCCTCTGTATCTCTGTGCTGTTGAGGTTGTGGCAGTATCTATCTGTATCTCCTCTCTCCGCCTCTTTGGGTTCCGTGGCGGAACTTGTGTGAGCCGTTCGGGACGGGCGACGACGGGTGATTCCGTAACAATATATATATATACGGTTAAGTAATTGAGATTCAAGTGGATTCTAAAGAATTCTCCATTCTTGTTGCTTTTTTTCTATATATATATATATATATATATATATATATATATTATATATATATATATATATATATTATATATATATATATATATATATATGTATATATATATATATATATTATATATATATATATATATGTATATATATATATGTATATATATATATATATATATATATATATATTATATATATATATATATATATATATATCACGTGACCGACCAGTCCATCAGATGTAGTTACACATTGCTGGTCACAATGCGTTCGCATTGTTTTAGCCTTCGAACGACGCCACCCTGCTGGCTAAGCGAGCAGGCCAACAGAAGAAAGAGTGGGAGAAAGAGTGGTGAAAGAGTACAGCAGGGATCGCACCCCCCCCCCCCGGCTGGAGCCTCGTGGAGCTTTTAGGTGTTTTCGCTCAATAAACACTCACAACGCCCGATCTGGGAATCGAAACCGCGATCCTACAACCGTGAGTTCGCTGCCCTAACCACTGGGCCATTGCGCCTCCACATATATATATACCATCATCATCATCATCATCATTATGGCAGAATTGTTAGCATGCCAGGTAAAATGCTTAGTAGCATTTCTTATGATTTTATGTTCTGAGTTCAAACTCCACCAAAGTAGACTTTGCCTTTCATACTTTCTGGATTGATAAAATAAGTAGCAGTTGAACACTGGGGTCACCCCTTTCCAAAATTGCAGGCTATGGACCAAAATTTGAAGCCGTTTTTATTATAATTATTGTTGTTGTTATTATCATTATTATTGTTCTTATTATTATTATCTGACAATTCAACCTGGTTTAAGAAACAGAAGCTGCATGTTGTTTGATGTCCCTTTGCATGGATTTGATGGTAATGAGCTGGGCAGGATGGTATGAATTAATATGTCCTAAATTCTCTGCACAAAAATTTTAATTTAAGAAGTGGGATGTAAAGGGATGATGGATTGATAGCCTTAAGGAATATGAACATCTAATATGGATTATGTAGAGGCACATGGCCTAGTGGTTAGAGCAGCAGACTCATGGTCGAGGGATCGTGGGTTCGAATCTCAGACTGAGGCGACGTGTGTGTTTATGAGTGAAACACCTAAGCTCCATGCGGCTCCGGCAGAAAGTAATGGCGAACTTTTGCTGACTCTTTTGCCACAACTTTCTCTCACTCTTTCCTCCTGCATCTTGCAGCTCACCTGTGACAGACCAGCGTCCCATCCAGGTGGGGAACCTATATGCTAAGGAAACTGGGAAACCGGCCCTTATGAGCCAGGCATGGCTTGAGAAGGAACAAACAATATGGATTGAACAAGTTTAGCTTGGTGTAGTAAATTTTCTAGATGTTTCTAGATTCATTCCTTACTGGGAACCAAATGAAAAATTTTTTTTACTAATAAAGTCGAATCTATTTCTTTACTACCCAGAAGGGACTAAACACAGAGAGGACAAACAAGGACAGACATATGGATTAAGTCGATTACATCGACCCCAGTGTGTAACTGGTACTTAATTTATCAACCCCGAAAGGATGAAAGGCAAAGTCAAACTTGGTGGAATTTAAATTCAGAGCATAAAGACAGATGAAATACTTATTTCTTTACTACTCACAAGGGGCTAAACATAGAGGGGACAAACAAGGACAGACAAATGGATTAAGTCGATTACATCGACTCCAGTGCGTAACTGGTACTTAATTTATCAACCCCGAAAGGATGAAAGGCAAAGTCAACCTCGGTGGAATTTGAACTCAAAACGTAATGGCAGACGAAATACCGCTATGCATTTCGCCCGGCATGCTAATGTTTCTGCCAGCTTGCCGCCTTAAGTCGAATCACCAAGCTACCATTCTTCAGAATTGGTTTTTCAGTATTATCTAAACACGTTACTTACTAATGACTGGTTGAAGGCACCTTTGCCACTGCATGATCCTGTTACATCTAGGTGCTCCAAAGGAGTGTTTACGGAACAAATCCAATATATTTCTAGCTCAACTTAGAAATAGGAATAGAAAAAAAAAAGTGGGAAAATGTATGATTTAATCCAAATTTCAGTTTTAATATAAATGCCAACCTAGCTAGGGGATTCTTTCGTGTGATTTCAAGTTTTTTTTCTTCTCAGAAGGACATAAATATTGTTGGATCTTCAATAATAACATATTGAAGATTGACTATCCTTTAAAAACTTTCCTTGTGTTAACCAATTTAATGTTAAATGGTTCTATGATATCAGTAATAATGTTCAACCTTCTACTTGTAATTAAATGGATCCTGGAAAAAGGTTTTCTCAATGGTAATTGCTTGGCCCTAAGGAAAGCATGCAGCATGAAATTACAGATTGATAACAACAACTGGCACAAAACGTACATTGGGTTAAAGGAAAATAAATTGTAAATGAGATTTTACATACATAAGAAATAATATAAATATCTGGGTAAAAAGTTTTCTACAAGTCTGACCAAATATATTTGGTTTTTAAAAGAATCCTGCTCAGCTTCCTGCATGTATGTATATATATATATATATATATATGTGGGGAGAATTCACAAAAAAACAAAAGACGAAGACAGGTGGTGTAGACAACAAACAGATGTATTAGTATAACACTTGGGAAGTGAGAAAGTCTTTAATGTTTTGAGCCTACGCTCTTTCACAGAAAGGGACACAGAAAGAAACAAGGAGAGAAAATAAAGAATGTGTAGCGGCTAGTGATCTATCATGGCGAAGGCCAGACAGAAGGGTTACATTCTTTTATTCTTTTAGTTATTTAAGTCATTTGACTGCGGCCATGCTGGAGCACCACCTGTAGTTGAACAAATCAATCCCAGGACTTATTCTTTGTAAGCCTAGTACTTATTCTATCAGTCTATTTTGCTGAACCACTAAGTTACAGGAATGTAAGCACACCAGCATCTGTTGTCAAGCAATGGTGGGGGGAACACAGACACACACATATACGACAAGCTTCTTTCAGTTTCTGTCTACCAAATCCACTCACAAGGCTTTGGTTAGCCCAAGGCTATAGTAGAAGACACTTGCTCAAGGTGCCACACAGTGGGATTGAACCCTGAACCATGTGGTTGGGAAGCAAATTCTTTTTATTCTTTTACTTGTTTTAGTCATGTAACAGCGGCCATGCTGGAGCACTCCGTTTAGTCAAACAAATTGATCCCAGGTCTTATTTTTTGTAAGCCTAGCACTTATTCTGTTGGTTCTCTTTTGCTGAACTGCTAAGTTATGGAGGAGTAAACACACCAGCATCGGTTGTTAAGCAATGGAGGGGGGACAAACACAGACATACACACATATACATACATATACATATGTGTATATATATATAAATATATATATGTATATATATATATATATGTATGTATATATATATATATATATATTATATATATATTATATATATATATATGTATGTATGTATGTATGTATGTATATATATATATGACGGGCTTCTTTCAGTTTCCGTCTACCAAATCCACTCACAAGTCTTTGGTCAACTGTAAATAATGTACATAATTCCTCATCTCTTAAATATAGAACTAAAAAAAACAGGCTGTCACCTGAATAACAACAATAATAATAATAATAATAATAATAAAAGAATATAGAATAACAACAGAAAAAAGATGGTATAGGCACACACCAGAAAAGGTCACAGAAAACGAGAAAACAACCATACTCTGGGATATGCCGATACACACAGATAGAGAAATTAAGGCCAACAGGCCAGATATAGTTGTCAGAGATCATGAAGAAAAAAAATGCTTTCTAATTGATGTATCAATACCGGCAGATGACAACGTGTCTCTAAAAGAAATGGAGAAACTTTCAAAATACAAAGACCTGGAAATAGAGGTAACCAAAATGTGGAATCTGAAAATAGAAACAATCCCTATCATAGTAGGTGCATTAGGCATGATAAAAAAATATTCAAACAAATACATAACAAAAACACCAGGACTTACAAACATATATAACATACAGAAAATTGCACTACTAGGCACTGCACACATCCTACGCAGAACACTTTCCATACAATAACCATCAGAGCATCACAACAAGTCACAAAACATACCCAAGGCACACAGAGCTGCGCTCGGTAGTGAAGTGAAAGCACGCTATAAAAATAAAACTACTGAATAATAATAATAATAATAATAATAATAATAATAATAATAATAATTATTATTATTATTATTATTATTATTATAATGATAATAATAGCCCTGATGCAGTACCAGGCAGTGGCTCTCATGGCTTCTGATCTTAACTGATTGGAAGTGTTATCATGTACATTGTTTTGTCTTGGTATAAAAGATGGGCTACAGCAAATATTCTGCTCAATACCACAGATTTGCTTGTCAGTTATTTGACCTTAACCAGTTGGCCATGTCCCTTAGTGGCTGACAATATGTGCATCTCTGATCACGAGCAGAAGTAGTGGGGGTAGCATCATAGCCATGTGTTGAGAGGGATTCTTTGAGGTTTGAATAATTCACCTCTGGAAACATGGGTGTCTCATTGAACATCCTTAAACAACCCTTAAACAACCTTTTGAGCGGGATGGGTTACTCAACCCGAAGAAAATTCTAACTGGGTTCCACCTGCAAGGTCATGTGCTGTTTATCTTGGTATGAGATCACCATGTCACGCACATATAGTTGTGATGCATGTGCCTGGTGTACCCTTATCAGACGGGTAGTCATGATGGGTGTACTGGGCTTCGTATATTTTACCCCAGTATCACTTTGATGGCATGCACTGCTCTCATTATAATAATAATAATAATAATAATATAATAATAATAATAACATAAAAAATACCTTAAGAATGAGAACCCAAGTTCGAAATTTCCCCAAGACACCTGATGACAGCTGGAGGGTATATCAGCTGAAATGTTGTGCTAACAACAAACAAGATGAGGATGAATAACGTAAATAATGTAAATAATGTAAATAATGTAAATAATGTAAATAATGTAAATAATGTAAATAATGCTGTTTAGTTAATTTAGAGTTTTTAAAGACCCATTTATGCTATTTTCTAATGCTCATATTATTCATATAACAAAGTTCTTTTTTGTTTTCCAAAGCTCGAGGCAAGCTTCATTTAAACCACCTTCAACATTTGTTTAGCCTAAAACAACAGGTGAAGACACTTGCTTTGACTGCCTTGCAGTGAGACCGAACTTGAGATCACATGGTGAGGAAGCAAGCTTTTTAACCACACCGCCCTGCCTCCACCTACAACAATGCATACATATTACTGATTATCAAAGAAAAAATTAGTTGAAAAGCCATATTTTGGATACTTTAGCTCTTCGTCTATTATACCAAAGTGTCATTTAAGCAGCACTTCTTAAATTCTTTACACAATGTGTTTATGGCATTTAGTAAACATCTTACTATTAATAAAATATCGTTCAGCATTCATGAAGGCAGATTATTTAATGGTTCCTGTTTCATAATAATCAGCTATTTCATTACAGTTCCTGTATTTATTCTCATCATTAATACTATCAGTCTTCTTCTTCTCCTTCCTTTTCTTCTTCTTCTTCTTCTTCTTCTTCTTCTTCTTCTTCTTCTTCTTCTTCTTCTTCTTCTTTTCCTCCTTTCTTCTTCTTCTTCTTCTTCTTCTTCTTCTTCTCCTCCTTTCTTCTTCTTCTTCTTCTTCTTCTTCTTCTCCTCCTTTCTTCTTCTTCTTCTTCTTCTTCTTCTCCTTTTTCTTCTTCTTCTTCTTCTTCTTCTTCTTTCTCCTCCTTTCTTCTTCTTCTTCTTCTTCTTCTTCTCCTTTCTTTCTTCTTCTTCTTCTTCTTCTTCTTCTTCTCCTTCCTTTTCTTCTCCTTTCTTTCTTCTTCTTCTTCTTCTTCTCCTTCCTTTTCTTCTTCTTCTCCTCCTCCTTCTTCTTCTTATTATTATCTCCACCACCAGCACCACCACCACCACCACCACCACCACCACTACTACTACTACTACTACTACTACTACTATTCTTAGTGTTGCTACTATTATTTTTATTGTTGTTATTATTATTATTATTATTATTATTATTATTATTATTATTATTTAGTATTCATCAAGTAATATCTCTCCACGTTTTGAGATATGATTGGCAAAAACAAAAAAAGAAGAAAGAAAAAGAAACAAACAGACAAAAACAACCCCCCCCCCGCAAAAATATATATATATATATCATCTTAAAACACACAGTTAAAATGTAAATTGCTGTGATTCTTTGATTTTTAGAATTTTCTGCCATTCCTTTTGCTGCTTATTCTTATTCTTATTCATTCTTTTATTTATTTTTTTATTCATTTATTTATTTATTTATTTATTTATTTTTCTGTTTATTTGCTTATTTGTTTGTTTGTTGTGCTTGTATTTATTTTCACAACAAAACAATGTCTCTCTCTCTATTTCCTCCCTTTTACAAAAATATCTGCACTGAATAATCTCCGGGTTTTCTTTTAATTGAAAATTTCTCTAAAAATGCACCAATTTCTGGTGGAATTTAATCTTTGATCGATCTGTTTGCCTGGTAAGGATCTCAGAGATTTTTCTTCTTACATCCATAATTTCGAAAATTTATTCTATTATTTTGTTTAGTCTTTATGGCTTTTAAATTCTTGAAATTAATTCCTTAATAAAACACAAGAGTAATTGACCTTTATTGGGGGCTTGTCAGCTTGTCTGTTTATTTCAACCCACATCTCCCTATCTCCCTCGTTCTTGCTCCCTATCTCTTTATCTCTCTCTCCCTCTCTCAATCACTGTCTCTTTATATCTGTCTGTCTGTCTCTCGCTCCCTCCCTGTCTCTGTCTTTGTCACTCTCTCAATCTTTCTATGCCTTGCATTTTTTCTCTCTGCTTCTTTCACTACGTCCCTCTCTCACAGTAGCTCTTTCTCATTCTCTCTTTATCTGTCTGTCTGTTCATCAATTCTTTAGTCCGACCGTCTGTCTGTCTGCCTCTCTCTCTCTCTCTTTCTCTCTCCTTGCCTCTCTCTCACTCAATCTGCCTATGTTTTGCACACTCTCTACCTCTCTCACTTTGTCCCTCCCTCCCTGTAACTCTTTCTCTCTATCCCTCTCCCTCTTTCTCTCTCTCTCTCTCACTTTGTCCCTCTCTCCCTTTAATGCTTTCTCTCTATCTCTCTCTCACTTTGTCCCTCCCCTTTAACTCTTTCTCTCTATCTCTCTCCCTCTTTCTCTCTCCTCTCTCTCCCTCTCACTCTCTCACTCAATCTTCCTATATTTTATATCTTTCTTTCTCTCTCCCTCTCTATCTACCTCTCTCATTTGTCCCTCCCTCCCATTAACACTTTCTCACTCTCCCTCTCCCTGCCACTCTCTCACTCAATCTTCCTATGTTTATATCTTTCTTTCTCTCTCTCACACTCTCTATCTACCTCTTTCACTTTGTCCCTCCCTCCTCCCTCCCCTTTAACTCTCTCTCTTCTCTCTCTTTCTCTCCATTCATCTGTCTGTCTGTCTCCTCTTTCCCCTCCTCATTCATTATACATTATTCCCTTTATTTAGCTTTATCTCATTTCTTTTCTCACAAGTGATCTTTCACTCATTTACCTTTATTCACATCTTTACCGCCCCCCCTTCTATTTACCTGTCGTCTTCTCAGTTTTCCTTCCTTCCTTCCTTCCTTCCTTCCTTCCTTTCTTTCTCTCCTTCTCAGTCTTCCTCTCCCCTTTCTTTTCCCTATTCACACACATTCTCCATTTTACTCCAATAAATTCTAAGCCTTTCATTCAGTGATTTCCAACCGTTTTAACAATTTTTCACTATCAGCTCTTTCATATTGCAATTGCTGTGTCTTTTCATCTTTCTATGTTCACAAGCATCAGTTTCATTTCTCTCTCTCTCTCTCTTTCTCTTTGTTTCTGTCTCTGTATCAGTCAGTCTGTCTGTCTGTCTGCCCTCCCCTTTCTCTCTCACTATATATATATATATTAATGTTCTGCTTTTATGTTCAGTTATTATAAAAACAATTTTACATAAATCTGATGGGTAACTCTATAATTTTGTTGGGTACAAATTTATTATTCTTAAACAAGAATATCATTGACAGTGACTTCGAAGTTTCTGCCAGTCAAGCCATTGTACATATACATATGTATATATATATATATATATATATATGTGTGTGTGTGTCTATACATATGTATATATATAAATTTAGGATTATTTACATTTAACGCATATCTGTCCTCATCTTGTTTGTTGTTAACAACAAACAAATATCCATCAAATGTAAATAATGTAAATGATGTACATAATTCCACATCTCTTAAATATAGAACTGTATAAATTTAGGGTGTTCAAAAAGTCTTTCTCTAGTGAGAATTTTTTTTCTATTCTGACTCTCCAAGATATATTTCAAACCATGTGTAGAAGAGGCAACTTATGAATTGAAAATGAAGGATGACACTTTCAACATGTCTTATAAAGTTTTTTTAAAGTCTTGTAAAGTCTAATATATTCTTTTGTAGTCTTATACCGTCTTATATTTATTTTGAAATAAAATACTTACTGTGGAGAAACTTTTTGAACACTCTGTATATATATATATATACACTCTACTCTCTCGGAGTGGTCAACATTAGGAATGGCATCCAGCTGTAGAAACCTTGCCAGATCAGATTGGAGCCTGCCAGTCCTGAGTCAAACTGTCTAACCCATGCTAGCTTGGAAAACTGATGTTAAACAATGATGATGATGATTATTATATATATATATATATATATATATATATATATATATATATATATATATATATATATATGCATACACACACATGTAATAGTTGAAATTTACAGAAAGACAAAAGATGAAGACAGGTGTATAAACAACAAACAGATGTATTGGATTAACACTCGGGAAGGTGAGAAAGTCTTTTACATTTTAAGCCAATGCTCTTCAACAGAATGGAGCATGAGGAAATAAACAGAGAGAGCAAAAAAACTTTTGGAGCTAGCGGTCAATCATATATATGTGTATATATACATATACATATATACACTTGTGTATATGTGTATGTATATGTATGTGTGTGTGAGTGTATATATATATATATATATATATATATATTATATATATATGATACACATACACACACACATATATATACATATATTACTGAAGTTGTTTTTCTTTCATGCTCTGTACTTTTATGTCTGTTCATTTTCCCCTCTTCTGTTTTTACCATTTCCTGTCACATGACTAGGACCCTTTTCCGTCCTTCTTTCATTCATTCTCATCACATATCTGTCAAATCACATAACTTTCTTTCCTCTCACTTTTACACTCTCCAAACTTCTTCATCACGACCATTATACTTTTCTTTCTTTTTCCTCCTTATGTAATTTCCCCCTCAATACATTTCTGCCATTTCTTCAGCCGTTTCTTCCCTTTTCTCCTCTGTCAATCCATTCCCCCCCCCACACACACACTTTCCCTCTCACTTTTTACCCCCTCTCTCTCTCTCTCTCTCTCACTCTCCTACTCTTACTCGTTTCTTTTCTAAAATCTACATTTTTGTTCCTCTAATTTGATTTCCTCATTTCCCAAAACTTCTTGTTATTTTTCCTACTTTTTCATTTCAACACAGCTTAATTTTTTCTTTACTTCTCAACAATTCCCCCATATTTCTTTCTCTGCCATTTTCTGTCAGTTTCCAACGATCTTACATCAATACTGAAAGCATTTTAAAATAAACCTATAACAGAAGTGAGATTAAATTTATAAAAGCGAACTGTTCTTAGTAATTGCTTCTGTAATATGTCTTATCTTACTTGTTACTAAGTTTCAACGTCAGCAGCTATTTTGACTGTTAAATCTGTTGGAAGTTATGTAAATGCTCCACAAATGGTACCACGGAGTAGCATAAGATGTCTTGTTTCCCCCTGCCTCAGTTTTGCTCCTTCTTCAAGGCAGCGAGCTGGCAGAAATGTTAGCACACCGGGCGAAATGTTCAGCGGTATTTCATCTACCGTTATGTTCTGAGTTCAAATTCCGCCAAGGTAGACTTTGCCTTTCATCCTTTCGGGGTCGATAAATTAAGTACCAGTTGTGCACTGGGGTCGATATAATCAACTTAATCCATTTGTCTGTCCTTGTTTGTCCCCTCTGTGTTTATCCCCTTGTGAGTAGTAAAGAAATAAGTATTTCATCTGTCTTTATGCTCTGAATTTAAATTCTGTTGAGGTTGACTTTGATTTTCATCTTTTCGAGGTCAATAAATTAAGTACCAGTTGTATACTGGGGGAGGGGGTGTTGACTTAATCGACTAACCCCACCCCAAAAATTTCGAGCCTTGTACCCAGAGTAGAAAAGAATATATAATATCAACTAAGATGGTGAGCTGGCAGAAATGTTAAGATGCCGGGTGAAATGCTTAGCAGTATTTCATGTGTTTTACATCCTGAGTTCAAATTCTTCCAAGGTTGACTTTGCCTTTCATCCTTTTGGGGTTGATAAATTAAGTACCATTGTGTACTGAAATCGATCTAATCGACTGCCCCCCCCTCCCCCAAAATTCCAGACCTTGTGCCTAGAGTAGAAAAGAATAATACTCCTCCCTCCCAGTTTCGTTTTGCAAGTTGTTAAGTCACCCTGCCAGTGCTGGTGCCACATTAAAAGCACTGATGTTGGTGCCACATAAAAAAAGAATCTGTCAAATGTAAATAATGTAAATAATGTACATAATTCCTCATCCCTTAAATATAGAGTGGGAAGACAAATATTTCTTGGGTGTAGTAACAATGTGAAGGTGTATGACCTAATGGTTAGGGTATTGCCCTAATGACTGCAACATCAGGGATTTAATTCCTAGACCAGGCAATGCATTGTGTTGTTGTCCAAAACATTTTGCTTCACTTAGCTCCAGTCAGCTCACTTCTAGATGAGTAGCCCCGTGACGACAAACTGGCATCTTGTTCAGGAGGAAATATTGGGATTTGATACCTTGCCATTAACCTCTTTCTTCCCAGCTCTACCCCAATTACTGCCACTAGTTTAATGATAAGAAAGTTATTTTACTAAATTCTTTGTTATATTCAAAGTAACTGAAAGAAACACAGAGCATCTCAACAGAAAAATGGTAACAAAAGGGTTAGAGTCACCATGATATTTTTGACCCTTTTGATACCAACCCGGCTGAAACCACCTCTAGCTCTTTAGTACAAACGTCTTACTTTCAAAAGTTCTGAATTAAAATCTTCCACCAAACCTTAGTCACAATTTATGTTCCTAATGCAAGCTGAATGATAACCAAGTTATTTTACTAAATTCTTTGTTCCCGTGCCGGTGACACGTAAAAGCACCATCCATTTGTGGCCGTTTGCCAGCTCTGTCTGGCCCCCGTGCCGGTGACACGTAAAAGCACCATCCGTTCATGGCCGTTTGCCAGCCCTGTCTGGCCCCCATGTCGGTGACATGTAAAAGCACCATCCGTTCGTGGCCGTTTGCCAGCCCTGTCTGGCCCCCGTGCCGGTGAACGTAAAAGCACATCCGTTCGTGGCCATTTGCCAGCCCTGTCTGGCCCCCCATGCGGTGACATGTAAAAGCAACATCCGTTCATGGCCGTTCGCAGCCCTGTCTGGCCCCCATGTCGGTGACATGTAAAAGCACCATCCGTTCGTGTCCGTTGCCAGCCTCGCCTGGCCCCCGTGCCGGTGATCCGTTCGTGGCCGTTTGCCAGCCTGTCTGGCCCCCGTGTCGGTGGCATGTAAAAGCACCATCCGTTCGTGTCTGTTGCCAGCCTCGCCTGGCCCCCGTGCCGGTGACATGTAAAAGCACCATCCGTTTCGTGGCCGTTTGCCAGCTCTGTCTCGCCCCCGTGTTGGTGGCACGTAAAAGCACCATCCGTTCGTGTCCGTTGCCAGCCTTGCCTGGCCCCGTGCCGGTGACACGTAAAAGCACCATCCGTTCGTGGCCGTTTGCCAGCTCTGTCTGGCATCTGTGCGGGTGGCACGTAAAAAGCACCCACTACACTCACGGAGTGGTTGGTGTTAGGAAGGGCATCCAGCCGTAGAAACACTGCCAGATCTGACTGGGCCTGATGAAGCCTTCCAGCTTCACAGACCCCAGTTGAACCGTCCAACCCATGCTAGCATGGAGAATGGACGCTAAATGATGATGATGATGATGATGATGATTTAAAATTAATTGAAAGAAACACAGGACATCTCAAAAGAAATACAGTAACGAAAGGGTTAATCTTTCAACATCAAGCATTAATCTACCTGCCTTTTCACAATACTCTCATTCAATCAAGGTTTGGTTTTGTAAGTTATATAGAGACATCACTAGTACAGGTGATATAAAAAAATGTATCCAGCACACTTTGTGAAATGGTTGGCATAGGGGAAAGCACTCTGCTGTAAGAATGCTGCCAAAACAGACACCAGAGCACACAGAGGACATCTGTGTTGTCACATCCTGTCCAATCAACCAATCAATGACAGTGTGGAAGATACCAAGTGGAATTTACATTATTTACATTATTTACATTCAACAGATATTTGTCCTCATTTTCCTTGTTGTTAACACGTTTCAGCTGATATACCCTCCAGCTCTCATCAGGTGCCTTGGGGAAATTTCAAACCAGGATATATATATATATATTTAAAAAAATAGGATAAAATCTTAATAAGAAATTATCAGGTAGTTAGCATGAAAAACCTCATAGGAGAAAAAATCTGTAAATTTTTTCACTTGAAAATATTTATTTATATTATATAGAGGGCATTATTACACATAAATGCCACACACTAGGAGGGACTTTTAAAGTCATAACTAGCAAAGTTTAAAAGTCCCTCCTAGTGTGTGGCATTTATGCGTAATAATGCCCTCTATATAATAGTATATAAATATATATATTATATATATATATATATATATCTATATATTATATATATAATATATATTAAAAAATGGATAAAATCTTAATAGAAATTATCAGGTAGTTAGCATGAAAAACCTCATAGGGAAAAAATCTGTAAATTTTTTCACTTGAAAATATTTATTTATATTATATAGAGGGCATTATTACACATAAATGCCACACACTAGGAGGGACTTTTAAAGTCATAACTAGCAAAGTTTAAAAGCCCTCTAGTGTGTGGCATTTATGCGTATTAATGCCCTCTATATAATATCTATATTTATATAATTATATATATATATATATATTACATATATATTATATATATATATATATATAATATATATATGTATGTTATAACATATATATATTTTCTGATAATCTAAGGGACAAAGCCCACCTAAGTAGTGATTTTTAGGTGTCCTCCTGCTTTTATTTAAACGACAAATTCAGTAGGGATTGAACTCAGAACTTTTGACTGAGCTTATTGCTCAGCCACACACACTCACTCACACGATGTGAGTGGATCTGGTGGACAGGAATTGATAGAAGGCAGCTGAATACATGTGTGTGTGTGTGTGTGTCTTTCTGTATATGTTTGTCCCCCTATCACTGCTAGATGACCGATGTTGGTTTGTTTACTGTATGTACTAGTCGGTGTAGGAACCCAGCTGTAGGACCCATGCCGAAACAGACATGGGAGCTTACCATAGTCCTCTAGTTCAGTAGCTTTTGTCGAATCGTCCAACCTCTGATGGCATGGAAAATGGACGTTAAATTCTGACAATGGTGATGATGATGATGATAATGATGATGTTCATGATGATCATGATGCTGATGTTATATATCCTACATAATTTGTCTAATAAATAGAGAGAATTTTCTAACCATTTCTAATGACATGTATCTACCATTAATATATGATCACTTCTAGCAACTACGCCACACTTCACAGGGTTCCAAATTAATTCATGCATATTAAGGATGAATATTTCA
>NC_042999.1:2007399-2009899 GCF_006345805.1 Octopus sinensis | reverse complement strand
AGCATCATTAACTGATACCAAATGAAAAGTAAATGGAGATTTTGCTACTGACATATTTTAATTTATTATCATAATATTATATTATGATAATATGATATGATTTAATATAGATATAAATATTATAATCCTACAATTAAACATATTTAATTCAGTGTGTTCTAGAATCTAAAACTCCTCATATGTAATTTTTGTCGAAATTTCTCTGATGAGATTCTTACCCAAAAACATGAATTTTTATAAATTTATTATTGAGTCTGAATCAAAACAATTGTAGGATTATAACATTTATATTTGTACTATATCATATTATAATAATAATACAATATTATGTTAATAAATCAAAATAGGACAATTGTAAATCTCTATTTTCTTTTCATTTTTGCATTTTAAAAATATATGTATTTGAATTGTAAAAAAGTTCTCTGCTATATTGGGTATTAAACCAGTAAACCATTGAAAGATTGGATGTTGCCATCCCTATAGGAAAGCCTGTTTTCTCTGTATTGGATTTTAATTTGATATATATATATATATTTCTTTACTACCCACAAGGGGCTAAACACAGAGGGGAAAAACAAGGACAGACAAACGGATTAAGTCGATTATATCGACCCCAGTGCGTAACTGGTACTTAATTTATTGACCCCGAAAGGATGAAAGGCAAAGTCAACCTCGGCAGAATTTGAACTCAGAACATAACGGCAGACAAAATACGGCTACGCATTTCGCCCGACGTGCTAACGTTTCTGCCAGCTCACCACCTTATGATATATATATATATATTGATTGATTCTAGTTTCAGCTCATGAGCTGTGGCCATGCTGGGGCACCGCCATTTTGTGCATTGTGTGTGTGTGTGTGTGTGTGTGTGTGTGTGTGTATGTATGTATATATGTGCTTAAGAGGACCTGCCAAGCCAAGTGCACCCATGCTGGTGGCACATAAAGAAAATCTTTCAAGTATTGAGCCTTACAGGGGCAAAGTGGCTGAGTTCTTTTTGAGTGCTGGGACTCATGGAGGCAATGACAAAAGACCTTTGGCATTATCTCTTAGATACCCTTATTTATTACTTTAACAATAATTAAAACCTATAAGGTCTTTCTTCTCATGCTGCCACTTGATTTGATTGGTATTTAAAATATCGATTTTACCCTTATTTATATAGAAATTTATATATATGTGTGTGTGTGTGTGGACATATATAAAGTGCTGCTTTCAGTTTTCATTTATCGAAACCATTCACAAGGCTTTGGGTGGCACAAACCTATAGTAGGAGACATTTGACTGAGGTGCCATGCAGTGGAACAGAACCTGAAACCATGTGGTTGGGAAGCAATCTTCTTTACACCACTACCATACTTTGCATCTATGAATGAATACATAAATGTATGTGCATATATATATATATATTTGTATGTATGTAGTCATTGATTTTTGTTTTGTTAGTTCTCTATTTCAGTCATAACTGACTGAAGTTTTAAATTAATTATGAAACAATATTTGAACAGATAAAACCAAAGCGCCAAAGGAGTCTTCATATCAGGTAAAATAATATATTTGTCCAGAAATATTACCATATTAGTAGCCCCG
Source organism: Octopus sinensis (assembly GCF_006345805.1). Lineage (NCBI taxonomy): Eukaryota > Metazoa > Mollusca > Cephalopoda > Octopoda > Octopodidae > Octopus > Octopus sinensis. The sequence continues at coordinate 2,008,309 of NC_042999.1, read as the reverse complement.
GGCTTTAGCGATTTTCTGCATAAATCCTACTTGATGATAATTAGATCAATATTTTCAATTTTATTTAATTTTGTTTGTAAACTGACAACAAAACTGAGCTTAGTGGTAAAACAATTGATGTACAGGAAGAGACATCTTTGAAATTCAAAACAAAAGCTGGTACATTAACAGAAAGTTGCAAGTTTCATAGTTTTTCAGTTGGTGAAAGAAGATCTCGTCAAGATCTTGTCAAGTAGATCTTGTCAAGAAGATCTTGTCAAGAAGATCTCGTCAAGAAGGTCTCATCAAGAAGATCTTGTCAAGAAGATCTCGTCAAGAGGATCTCGTCAAGAAGATCTCGTCAAGAAGATCTCATCAAGAAGATCTCGTCAAGAAGATCTCGTCAAGCAGATCTCGTCAAGCAGATCTCGTCAAGCAGATCGCGTCAAGCAGATCTCATCAAGAAGATCTCATCAAGCAGATCTCGTCAAGAAGATCTCGTCAAGCAGGTCTCGTCAAGAAGATCTCGTCAAGAAGATCTCGTCAAGAAGATCTCAAGAAAATCTCATCAAGCAGATCTCATCAAGCAGATCTCGTCAAACAGATCTCATCAAACAGATCTCGTCAAGCAGATCTATAAAAGTGTTATTACTCCATGTCAGACTTGAACACACTAGCGACTATCAGGTGTTTCTACAGTCCTAAAAACCCAGGAACTGCCATACCAAGGCCCAAGGCCCCACTATCAGGTGCAGTTTAAAATCTTACCCAGGACAGGTCAAGAGTTTCTATGTAAAGCAGTGCATCGCCCATGCTCTCTAGAAGTACCAGCCCTGATCAAGCAGACCAATTATCAAAAGCATTCCAGCCATGACCATCCCATCTATTTGGGAGAATCTTAAATTACATTATCTAACATGACTTTATACTC
>NC_042999.1:1992399-2004899 GCF_006345805.1 Octopus sinensis | reverse complement strand
GTATATAGGATATTTATTATCCCTTAGATGGTTGTCTAACCTCTAACTCATATATACGTAATATATAATATATATATATATATTATAAACATATGTTAGTGTCCTTTAATTTCTGAACAGGTTTGCTGCCATTTGTTTATGTAGTTTCATTTCTTTATCCATCAGTTTCTCCTAAAATAGAAGCACAATTAAGATTAATAATAGAGAAATGAAGATAAAACTTTGGAAACAGCCTAAAGGGAGATAATTGAGAAAGACTTGAAAGTCAACAAACGATTGTAATCATGTAAAATAAGGTAAATATAACAAATAATCCAGAATCCTTGTCTGGCACCAGATTGATCCCAAAATCAAATCAGTTTGTGGCCAATCATGAGGCCAATCATGAGGCCAAACATCTCTGAAAGTTTCATCTGAATCTATCTAGCGGTTCTTGAGATATCTTGTCCATGGACAAACAAACAAACAAACACAACTGAAAACAAAACCTCTGCTAAGGTGGAGGTAAAAACAACAATAATAATAATAATAATAATAATAGTAATAATAATAATAATAATAATAATAATAATAATAATAATAGAATCTAAAAACAGAAACAATTCCTATCATAGTAGGTGCATTAGGCATAATAAAATAATATTCAGACAAATACATAACAAAAACACCAGGACTTACAAACACATATAACAGACAGAAAATTGCACTATTGGGCACTGCACACATCCTACGCAGAACACTTTCAATACATTAACCATCAGAGCATCTCAACAAATCACAGCACATACCCAAGGCACACAGAGTTGCACTCGGTAGTGAAGTAAAAGCACGTTATAAAAATAAAACTACTGAATAATGATAATAATAATAATAATAATAATAATATAATAATAATAATAATTATAATAATAATAATGATAATAATAATAAAAATAATGAACTCTCTCATTGAAGTGTTGAAATCAGGCATTTAGTGAATGGTCAGTATTTCTCTCACAATGTGGATTATTGAGCAGTCTCCTTCATTTCCAATATTCTGCAGAAACATGTCTGGCCATGGGGAAATATTTTCTTACTTGGAAACAAGTTAAATTTGGTGACAGGAAGGGTATCCATCCAGCTGTAGAAATTCTGCCCCATTAAACTCCAAGCTGAAATTTCACATGCTCTGCCAACTTTTCTTTATAAAAGTTTAATAAATATGATCAGCGTGATCGTTACCAACGTTGACTTACTGGCACTCGAGCCCCGCGCTATTAAGGTATTAAGAGCACTATCCGAGCATGATCATTGCCAGAGCGGCAATCTGGCCTCTGTGCCAGTGGCATGTAAAAGACATCATTCGAGCGTGATTGTTACCAGCATTGCCTTAGTGGCACCTGTGCCAGTGACATGTGTAAAAACATTCGAGCAAGATCGTTGCCAGTACCGCCTGACTGACCCCGTGCCAGTGGAATGTAAAAGCACCCACTACACTCTCTGAGTGGTTGGCATTAGGAAGGGCATCCAGCAGTAGAAACTCTGCCAGATGAAGGTTGAAGCCTGGTGCAGCCATCAGGTTCACCAGCCCTCGGTCAAAATCGTCCAACCCATACTAGCATGGAAAGCGGACGTTAAACGATGATGATGATGATGATTTTTGAGTAGAGGCATGGAAAAATAGACTACAAGCAGGGAAATGTGGATGTCAAAACGATGCTGCTGTTGTTGCTGCTGATGATGGTGATGTATGATGAAATTGCCTATGATCAGCATTGCCAGTGAAACTGCTCTTATTGCCTCTAGCATTATCACTAGCCCAGAATGCATATGACAATGTGCATCGCACAATAACTGTTAATAAACTTTGGCTATTTTTGTCTTTCTTTTTTTTAGAATATATATATCTTTGTCTATATTCTTTTTTTCTGTTTAATGTGCATTTTCTAGTTTGATATTTTGGAGGGAAATAAGTAAAGAAATAATTTTTGTTAATAAAAGAAGAATATATTTCCTTCACAAATAAAAAATTTTTTGCTTTGTTTTATAAAACAAGGAAAGACGATGGAAACACTTAATTGCCTTCGTATACCAAAATACTGCTTTAAATGGTTCAATTTTTCACCTAATTTCACTCGGTTAATTTTCAAATTTAGTTCATAAGTTGTGTCTCACTGATGGAAACACTATAATAATTGTTTCTAATATAAGAACAAAGACAAAGGCAGAGAGCTAGCAGAACTGTTAGCTTGCTGGTCATTTTGCTTAGTGGCATTTTATTAGTCTTGACATTTTGAGTTCAAACTCCACCAAGGTTGACCTTGCCTTTCATCCTTTCTGGGGGTGGGGGTCAATAAAATAAGTACCAGTTATGCACTGGGGTCAGTATAATTAACTTATTCCCTCCCTAGAAACTACTGGCCTTATTCCAAAATTTGGAATCAATACAAGAATTAGGCGTAAGGTGGCAAACTGGCAGAATTCTTGGCATACCAGACAAAATCCTTAGCGGTATTTCATAGGTCTTTGCGTTCTGAGTTCAAACTGTGCCAAGGTCATCTTTGTCTTTCATGATTTCAGGATCAATAAAATAAGCAGTTGCTGAACACAGGGGTCAATGTGATTGATTTACATGTTTCCCCTAAAAATTCCTGGCCTTGCGCCAAATGAGAAGAAGACCCATCAATCCGAGCAAAATTGCTGTCTTGGCAGATACTGGTATCATGCGAATGGTACCCTGCTGGTGGCACGTAAAAAGCACTCATTACACTCTCAGAATGGTTGGCGTTAGGAAGGGCATTCAGCTGTAGAAAACTATGCCAAATCAGACTGGAGTCTGGTGCAGACTTCCAGCTTGCCAGCCCTTGTCAAACTGTCCAACCCATACCAGCATGTACAACAGACATTTAATGATGATGATGATGATGATGTTGATAATTATGTTGATGATGATGTTGATAATTATAGTGATGATGATGATGATGATGTTGATGATGATTATGGTGATGATGATGACGATGATGATGATGTCGATAATCATGGTGATGATGATGATGATGATGTTGATAATTATAGTGATGATGATGATGATGATGATGATGATGATGATGTTGATGATAATTATGGTGATGATGATGATGATGATGATGATGATGATGATGATGATTATGGTGCTGCTGCTGCTGATGATGATGATTATGGTGATGATGATGTTGATGATGTTGATGATTATGTTGATGATGATGATGATGTTGATGATGGTGATGATTTTCTATTATCACTAGAATTAATGTGGATTATTTAGTTTATATATTGTACTCTAATTATTGGGATGTTAAATGATGATGATGACAACAATGATGATGTATACAAGAACGAGGCCTGGAATTTGAGAAAAATGCGTTAGTCAATGTTGTCGACCCCAGAACTTGACACGTAATTTATTTAATTGACTGCAAAAGACTGAAATACAAAAATCAACATTTTGCTGGGTTTGAACTCAAAATGTGAGAAGCTGGTAAACCATATTTGTTTTTTTTATTTATTAATTTATTGAACTTTTACAGGAGTGGCTGTGTGGTAAGTAGCTTGCTAACCAACCACATGGTTCCGGGTTCAGTCCCACTGCGTGGCATCTTGGGCAAGTGTCTTCTGCTATAGCCCTGGGCCGACCAATGCCTTGTGAGTGGATTTGGTAGACGGAAACTGAAAGAAGCCTGTCGTATATATGTATATATATATGTGTGTGTGTGTTTGTGTTTGTCCCCCTAGCATTGCTTGACAACTGATGCTTGTGTGTTTACGTCCCCGTCACTTAGCGGTTCGGCAAAAGAGACCGATAGAATAAGTACTGGGCTTACAAAAGAATAAGTCCCGGGGTCAATTTGCTCGACTAAAGGCGGTGCTCCAGCATGGCTGCAGTCAAATGACTGAAACAAGTAAAAGAGTAAAAGAGTAAGGAAAAGTTGACAGATTGCAGTTTCATCTTGGAGTTCAATGAGGCAAATTTTCTAGTGCTGGCTGGGTGCCCTTCCTATTACCAACCTTAACCTGTTTCCAAGTGAGAATGACACCCTAATCATTCTGCCAGTCCCCACCCCAATAACACTAATGTTTGCTCCTTCTTGAGTCACGCCTGGCTCATAGGGCCAGTTTCCAAGTTTCCTTGGTGTATAGGTTCCCCACCTGGATGGGACACTGGTCCGTCGAAGGCGAGCTGCAAGATGCAGGAGGAAAGAGTGAGAGAAAGTTGTGGCAAAAGAGGCAGCAGAAGTTTGCCATTACCTTCTGCTGGAGCTGCATAGAGCTTAAGTGTTTCACTCATAAACACACAAATCGCCTGGTCTGAGATTCGAACCCGTGATCCCCTGACTGCGAGTCTGCTGCTCTAACCACAAGGCCATGTGCCTCCATAATAACAACAATACCTGTTACAAATTTTTGCACAAAGTCAACATTTTAGGGTTGGATACCCTTCCTAATGCCAACCATTCTACAGCATACATTGGCTGCTTTTGTCATGCCATCAGCACTGGTGAGGCCACTATGCAGCTTGGAAGATGATGACCCCCACCAAGGGAGTGGTTTTCCACAAAGAGGAGAGGGTTAAAGGATGAGTAAAGGGACCAGAGTCAATCAACAAGAACAACAGCATTTTCTTACAAAGTGTGTCAGTGTTTTGTTTATGTTTCCATAACTTAGCATTTCAGCAAAAGAGAATGATAAAATAAGTAGCAGATTAAAAAAACAGAACAAGTACTGGTGATAATTTGTTTGACTAAGATCCTTCAAGGCAGTGCTCCAGCATGGCTGCAGTCCAATGATTGAAACCAGTAAGAGATAAAGATTGGCACAAGACCAGAAAATTGACGAGGGGGGACAGCTGATTGTAATGACTGCAGTCTTTGAGTGGTTCTTTATTTATTTTATAACTCTTAGAAAGATGAAAGGCAATGTTGACCCCGGCAGAATTTATACGCAGAACATAAGAATTTAAATCAATTATTTGTAATCAAAAGCAAGGAAGTAAATTCCTGAAAGTAAAAGTAGTAAAATGAGTTCCAGAGTCAAATTAAGAATATTTTCACTTTAGTAAATTAGTAAACTGACTTGAGGGCTCAAAAACAAAAAGAGAATATTATCGACTAATATGTAAACCATTGAGTCTACCGAAGAATATTTATCATTTTAATAAGAAAGAGATTGATTCCCTAGGTACGTTCAAAAATTTTACTTGTTTCACGTAATTGGTAGCCTATTTCCTTATCTAAATTATCATTTAAATACTGCTGAATGTTCAATATTCTCTTCTTTGGAGTTAACTTCTATATATTAACTTGCGTACAAGTCATCAAATTTATTGGTTAACTCGTGCACGCGCATGTTGTGTACAGTTGCTCTAATTTCAAATGTGGATGGTTTCATCATCATCATCGTTTAACGTCCGTTTTCCATGCAAGCATGGGTTGGACAGTTCGACCGGGGTCTGGGAATCCAGGAGGCTGCACCAGGCTCCAGTCTGATCTGTCAGTGTTTCTACAGCTGGATGCCCTTCCTAACACCAACCACTCTGTGAGTGTAGTGGGTGCTTTTTACGTGCCAGGGGAGGCTGGCAACGGCCACAATTGGTTGGTGTTTTTTATGTGCCACCGGCACGGAAGCCGGTCAAGGCTGTGCTGGCATCGGTAACGTATGGATGGTGCTTTTTATGTGCCAGGGTAGGCTGGCAACAGCCACGAACAGTTGGTGCTTTTTACATGCCACTGGCACGGAAGCCATTCAAGGCAGCGCTGGCATCGATCAAGTATGGATGGTGCTTTTTACGTACCACCGGCACAGGTGCCAGGGTAGGCTAGCAATGGCCACAAACGGTTTATTTCTTAATAAAGAAGCACAAAATCTATGAGAGAATAGGATGCTTGACTTCATTCTACCTGGCTAGGAGTTCCAACCTTGCTTTGTCTTTTGTATTGTGATCATTAACAAACTGTGAAAATTCAGTTGATTCAATCTGACAACAGAAGAAACTGGTCCCACTTTATGGTGTTGCAATTAATAAGACAAATATCATCATCATCGTCATCATCATACTCTCTCTTTTTATTTGTTTCAGTCATGTGACTGTGGCCATGCTGGAGTACTGCCTTTATTCAAGCAAATCGACCCCAGGACTTATTCTTTGTAAGCCTAGTACTTATTCTATTGGTCTCTTTTGCCGAAATACTATGTTGCGGGAACGTAAACAAACCAGCATTGGTTGTCAAGTGATGTTGTGGGGACAAGCACAGACACACAAACACACACAAACACACACACACACACACACACACACACACACACACACACACATATATATATATATATATATATATACACATGACAGTCTTCTTTCAGTTTCTGTCTAACAAATCCACTCACAAGGCCGAGGCTATAGTAAAAGGCACTTGCCCAAGGTGCCACACAGTGGGACTGAACCTGGAACCATGTGGTTCGTAATCAAGCTACTTACCACACAGCCACTCCTACGCCTAGTTATTATTCTGTCAACAATTCTGACAGCATGCTGCAATCATAAGGTGGTGAGCTGGCAGAATCGTTAAGCATGCCAGGTGAAATGCTTTGCAGTATTTTGTCTGTCTTTACATTCTGAGTTCAAATTCTACCGAGGTTGACTTTGCCTTTCATCCTTTCGGGGCTGATAAATTAAGTACCAGTTGCATACTAGGGTTGATCTAATCAACTGGTCCCACTCACCATTTTCGGGCTGTGTGTCTAGAGTAGAAAAGAATAATTTATGCAATGGAGAGCTGGCAGAATCGTTAGCATGCCGGGTGAAATGCTTAGCAGTATTTCGTCTGTCTTTATGTTCTGAGTTCAAATTCCGCCAAGGTCGTCTTTGCCTTTCATCCTTTCAGGGTCAATAAATTAAGTGCCAGTTGCATACTGGGGTTGATCTAATTGACTGGCCTCTCCCCCAAAATTTCAGGCCTTGTGCCTAGAGTAGAAAAGATTATTATTATATCATTAAGGTGGCGAGCTGGCAGGATCGTTAGCACACCAGGTGAAATGCTTAGCGTTATTTCATCTGTCTTTATCTTCTGAGTTCAAATTCTGCTGAGGTTGACTTTACCTTTCATCATTTGAGGGTCGATAAATTAAGTACCAGTTGCATACTAGGGTCAATCTAATCGACTGGCCCCCTCCCCCAAAATTTCAGGCTTTGTGCCTAGAGTAGGAAAGTATGCTGCAATCATGCTAGCACGGGAAAATTTGTTTTATGATTGTTAATAAAGCAAGTTAATACAAAAAATCCCCCAAAAAACTACCGACTAATCAGTGGAACTGGTCATTGATTCTTTCAGCTTTACACCTTGACAAGAAGTTTAGAAAAAAAGTACTAATTGGGGTTAGTGCAGTTAATGTTAATTAAAATTTTGGCAACAGTTTAGTTGACAAGCAAAATATATTGGGAGAAATAAATCAATGATGATTAAGAGAAAAACTGATTGGTTAAATATTTAAGATGATACTATTATGGAAATTTGAATCTTTGAATAAGAAATGAGAGATTTTAATGTTACCAGACCCAATATATTTAGTGCTTGTTCTTCAAAATGGTGCAACATTCAACCACATCATTTTGAACAGTTGGGGAAGACACATAAAAATCTTATTGCTTATTTCTGCGAGCCATTTAGTAAATGGTCTTAATTAAATTACTGATGCAAATATTTGAATTCCATTGTGTTACTTATTTACGAAAGAGAAATTAATCTAAAGACAAACAAGATAAAAAGAAATAAAATTATATTTCTGCTATAGAGATAATTTATTACATAGTTAATTGGTAAAAATGTTAATGAATTAGGTAATAATAATAAAAGAAGTGAAACAGAATCATAATGATTCTCCTAAGAAACAAGATAATTTATCAGTAATGGTAAATAAAAGAATGATTTGAAGAATTTCAAACATTGTAATGATGACCTACATTTGTTGTGAGAGACCTAGTTTAACCCTTTAGCTTTTAAACCAGTCATATCCAGCTCAAATATTCAACCTGTTCCATGTTCAAACTGAGCAGATTCCACTTCTCACACCTACCTAACAATGTCATTCTAATAATATACAATCAACATCATCATCATCATCGTTTAATGTCCGCTTTCCATGCTAGCATGGGTTGGACGATTTGACTGAGGACTGGTGAACCAGATGGTTGCACCAGGCTCCAATCTGATCTGGCAGAGTTTCTACAGCTGGATGTCCTTCCTAATGCCAACTACTCTGAGAGTGTAGTGGGTGCTTTTACATGCCACCGGCATGATAATGATAATCTTTTCTACTAAATGCACAGGGCCTGAAATATCAGGGGAGGAAGTTGATTACATCAACCCCAGTACACAACTGGAACTAATTTTATCGACCACAAAAGGACAAAATGCAAAGTCAACTTCATGGAATTTGAACTCAGAACACGAAGACTGACAAAATACCAGCATTTCACCCAGTGTGCAAACAATTCTGCCAGCTTGCTGTCTTTGGTTCCAAATTTTGGAAATTTTGAAAATACAGTGTTACAAGTAATGCATGAGTAATTTGAAATAGTGAGAATAAATAAGCATTACATCTAACCGAGTAAGCTGAATGCTAAAGGGTTAATCAACTCTGTTATATAACTGGTAAATAACCAGTTCATGTGATGTGTCGTAAAGTGGTCTTTTGCCACTGTTGTATCTGTCTTTTGACGATGGTTGTCGCTCTGACAGATAGTGTTATATTCCGAAGTTATCGATAGAAAGGTTCTATCTAATTTCTTTACTGCCCACAAGGGGCTACACACAGAGAGGACAAACAAGGACAGACGAATGGATTAAGTCGATTAAATCAACTCCAGTGCATAACTGCTGCTTAATTTATCGACCCCATAAGGATGAATTTGAACTCAGAACATAATGGCAGACGAAATACCACTAAGCATTTCGCCCAGCATGCTGACGTTTCTGCCAGCTCGCTGCCTTATTGAATGTTCTATTGAATGGTTCTATCTGGCACTGTACAATCCCCAGTCATACAGAGTTATTATCCTCAAAAGGTTGAATCATTATAACATCCACTCAGTATCACAGTATAATTACTATATCAGAACAAACACGACTATCAACACAGTCTACATGTACTTTCGACCTTCTCCTGGTCCATTTATAATGGCTGGCTACTACCACTTTTTACCAGTAAGGGTGTACAGTTTCACTATACAACACAAAGTATGGCTAATGGCTGTGGAGGCAGAAGAGGCTGCCTCAAAGTGGCTGTGAATCAGGATGTGTGTGGCCTGGAAGGGATAGTGCTACAAGGAACAGTGCTGACTGGACAAAAGCTGAGGCTTGAACAACCTCAGATGGGTCACCTGGGAGAGAGTGTATCATGTTGTAAAACCAAAATATCTAATGTCCCCAGGAAATGTCACTGATGATGTGTCCAGGTGCATCACAAGATGATGGATAGAAAAACTATGAAATAGATATCCCAGTCATCATCATCATCTCCATGTAACATCCGTTTTTCAATCCTGGCATGAGTTGGACAGTTTGACAGGATCTGCCAATACCAGAGCTACACTTGGTTCCAATGTCTGTTTCAGCATGCTTTCTACAGCTGGGTACTCTTCCCAATGCCAGCCACTTTACAGAGTGCAATGGCTGCTCTTCACATGGCACCAGCAACACTGCTTTTTATGTGGTACCAAAACTAGTTTATTTACATGGCACTTGTACCAGTACTTTCTACAGCTTTTTACATGGCACCAGCACATCTCCTTTTTACATGGCACCAGCACCATTGTTTTTCACATGGCACCAGCACCACTACTTTTTACATGGCACCAGCACATCTCCTTTTTACATGGCACCAGCACATCTCCTTTTTACATGGCACCAGCACCATTGTTTTGCACATGGCACCAGCACCACAGTTTTTTACATGGCACCAGCACCACTGCTTTTTACGTGGTACCAGCATGTCTACTTTTTACATGGCACCAGCACCACTGCTTTTTACATGGCACCAGCACCAGTGCATTTTATGTGACCCTAGCACTGCCAAAGTCAGCAAGTGCCTTGCAGTACAAAATCCCCTCACCTGGGAAATGTGAAACGATCACTTTTTGAACCACAATGATTTACTGGCTGATATCCAACTTCTGCTTGCATAAGCATTACGAAGAAATATTTGCTGTTTAATTCCAAGCTGTAAAATGCATTAATCTCATCATTATATCTAAAATTCTTCTGATGCTATAAAGAAACTCAATGGAATTAGAAAGATAACTTAGAATACTCGTTTATAGATTTCTGTGCTAATTAAGAGATGGTAATATGATATGATGCTGATTCAGATAAAAATAAAATAAAAGTTGTGGAGTGTGTCAAAAGTAGAAGGCTATATGGTAAGAATCTTGCTTCCCAGCCACATGGTTCTGGGTTCAGTCCCACTGTGCGCCACCTTAGGCAAATGTCTTCTATTATAACCTTGGGTTGACCAAAGACTTGTTAGTGGATTTGGTAGAAGGAAACTGGAAGAAGCTTATCATATATATGTACATATTTGTGTGTGTGTGTGTATGTGTGTGTGTGTGTGTGTGTGTGTGTGTGTCTGTGTTTGTCACCTCACCATCGCTTGACAACTGGTTGGTGAGTTAACGGGCCTGTAAGTTAGCAGTTCAGCAAAAGAGATCGATAGAATAAGTACTAGACTTACAAAGAATAAGTCCTGTGGTCGATTTGTTCGACTAAAGAGGTGGTGCTTCAGCATGGCCACAGTCAAAATGACTGAAACAAGTAAAAGGATAAAAGAGTACTCATCGTTGACACCGTACTCATCGTTGACACCGTACTCATCGTTTTTATATCCACTTCTTTTTCCATGCTGGTGTAGGTTAGATGAGATTTGAGGAAGCAGTATTTTATGGCCAGATCCCCTTCTCAAAAAAAAACTGTTACTTTTTGTGAATAAGGAGCGTTATACCATGACTTCACATGAAATTTTGTACTGCAGGACGTTGATCACAAGAAACACAAACACTCTCAATTCTAGCTGAATGATGCTGATGTAAGGACCTTCAGACAGAGAGTGTGATCATTGCCAGCATTGCCTTACCAGCACATGTGCTGGTAGCACGTGAAAGACAACATTCAAGCGTGGTCGTTGCTAGTGCTGCCGGACTGGCTCCCATGCAGGAAGCACGTAAAAAACACCTCTTGAGCGTGGACGTTGCCAGAACCACCTGACTGGCCCTTGTGCCAGTGGCATGTAAAAGCACCCACTACACTCTAGGAGTGGCTAGCATTAGGAAGGGCATCTAGCTGTAGAAACACTGCCAGATCAGATTGAAGCCTGGTGCAGCCTTCTGGCTCACCAGTCCTCAGTCAAACCGTCCAACCCAAGCCAGCATGGAAAGTGGATGGTAAACCACAATGATGATGATGATGATGATTTATATATATATATATATATATATATATATATATATATATATATATACATATATATATATACATATATATATATATATATATATATATATATATATATATATATTATATATATATATATCAAGACTGGAGCTTGGTGCAGCCATCTGGTTCGCCAGCCCACAGTCAAACCGTCCAACCCAAGCCAGCATGGAAAGTGGATGGTAAACCACAATGATGATGATGATGATGATTTATATATATATATATATATATATATATATATATATATATATACATATATATATATATAATATATATATATATATATATATATCAAGACTGGAGCTTGGTGCAGCCATCTGGTTCGCCAGCCCACAGTCAAACCGTCCAACCCATGCTAGCATGGAAAGCAGACATTAAACGATGATGATGATGAATGTTATGATTCTACTTAAGCATAGCAGAATTGGTAAGAGGTTGTTGGAACTCAATATTTATTTATAAATAATATTATTAGTAAAGTCCAGTAACAAGGAGGTGTGAATCATTAGAAGTTCTCTGCTTTACTCAAACACTTCATTGAAATAGCTCTGAAGAAGCTATTACATGCCACACTGACACTCAAATCTAGGTTTATAATTCCTTATAAAAGAAATAACCTTAACCAAATGTGATTACAAAATCACAGTTCTTGTCATTCATTTAATAAAATATATGTGTATGTGTGTATGTATGTATAAATACAAATTTTTATTTTTTTGCTTTATGTATATATTCTCATGTATATAGTTACATATCTAGACATGATCATATATATATTTAAATGATAAACTTCTGGAAAGTTTTACAGTTCCAGTGATGGATGGAATCTGTAGTCTTTGAATTAGCTTTCTCTTTTCTGGTTTTGCAAAACCTAATTTCTCAAGATTGGTATTTAGGCCATGTGTTGCGTATCCCAGAGCCCCAATAATTACAGGTATAAACTTGAACTTGTAATCTGAGCTTTCTACTGACATGTTCTTGTATAGTCTTCTGCTCATACAAGCT